>NC_068364.1:87520696-87672845 GCF_020536995.1 Dreissena polymorpha
ATCAAAATGTGAACACATTGAGTGTAATCGCCCTCTCGTGCCAGCAAAACAACACGTTGACAGGTTGTCATTTTTGACAGTTCTATTTCTACTTTCACTTTCATTTTGTGATATCAAACTATTAACAATAATGTGGCTGAGAAAAATATCACCATTGCTTTTTATGCCCCGGTAGGGTGGCCTATATCAGTTGAACTGTCAATCAGTCAGTCAGTGTGTCAGTCTGTCCGTCCGTCCGAAAACTTTAATGGCCATAACTTTTTTAATATTGAACATAGCAACTTGATATTTGGCATACACGTGCATCTCATGGAGCTGCACATTTTCAGTTGTGAAAGGTGAAGGTGAAGGTCATCCTTTAAGGTCAAATGTCAAATATAAAGCGTCTGTCTGTCTGTTCAAAAACTTTAACATTGGTCATAACTTTATCAATATTGGCGTGCATGCGTATCTCATAGAGCTGCATATATTGATTGGTGAAAGGTCAAGGTCATCCTTCAAGGTCAAGGTCAATGGTCAAATTTTGCAGTATTGAAGATAGCAACTCCATATTCGGCATGCATGTGTATGTCATGGAGCTGCACATTTTGAGTGGTGAAGGTCAAGGTCATCCTTCAAGGTCAAAGGTAAAATATATGGCTTCAAAGCTGCGCAGCAGTGGGCATTGTGTTTCACAAACACAGCTCTTGTTTAATATATTTTCTGCACATTTCTTCAAAAAACTTACATCAATACACGATTTTCTTCCTTAATTCAATCATTCCTGACAGATTTGTGTACATATTTCGCTTACATTTTGACGCGCGTAGGTAGGACCGCATTACCCGCTTCCGAAATGTGTATTCATACTATTGCCTTCGAGGAACTTATTGATGTTTTTGACGGAAAGGGCCGAAAATGTGCGAGTGTGGGTCAAGTTCCCCACAGGTACTACTTTCCCGTTCCCCCAATTTTTTTTTCCGTACCTAAATTTTTCGTACTCAATTTTTTTTTCGTACCCAATTTTTTTTCATCCCCAATTTTTTTTTCGTACCCAAATTTGTTTTCATACCCACATTTTTTTCGCAAAATTTTTGTACGAAATTTTTTTTCGTACCAACATACACAATGTGGTGATTGTGGTGATGTAGATAAACTTAACTTGATGCTTTTATATCCATCCTCTCAAAAGCATCGTCACACCAGTACTGTCAGTACTTTGATTTACAATATATAAGCAGTTTAGCACGTATGACTTTTCATTTCCGTGCATTCTTTTAATGATTTCAAAACATTTATTACTTGTTCGATTTTCTTTATTATCATTAATTGTTTCATTCCAGACCATATTGAATATTTACATTACCGAGTAAGGCCTATTTCTTGTCATCTTCTTCAAGTTATTTAAAAATTCCGACCTCTTGAAGTTACAGGCATTAAATAATTAAATTTCATTCGTTCGTTTACATTCTTACAGTATTTGACCATGAAAACCACACAATGTACACAAGTAAGACAGATCGTTATATAAAAATAAGAAAAACGCTGCGGCGTACCACTAATGCCCTTTTCTTACAGAAAGCATAGTCCATGTTAGTTGCGAACTTTTATTGTGTTTAAGCACATGTACAATTTGACCCTTTCCACTTAGATACGTATTTTGACCAATTTGTAGTCCCTTAGATAGTTACATGTTATTAAACATCTTTTGTACTGGATTTAAGTTTTAAAAGGCTCGTGACCAACCATTAGATACTGTTGACAATCAAACAGCATAAAACCTGAACGGACTGCGGGTTAATCGCAGGCTGTTCTGGTGTTATGCTGTAGGCCCATAGCCATTTTCACTTTGCTTCTGAGTGGGAAATGTTTAGTAAAATAGGCAGTGTAGGTAGGTAAGCCAAATAATATTTTGTATAGCATCTTGTCCTTATAGGTCATGGTATTTGTAGTTCCCTGACTACATGAGTCGTGTTCTGAGAAAACTGGACATAATGCATGTGCGTAAAGTGTCGTCGCAGATTAGCCTGTGCGATCCACTTTACGCACATGCATTATGCACAGTTTTCTCAGAACGCGACTCACATTAAACTTACATTCGATTCATGCAGATGTTAGTAATTTCTTTAGTTACGACTACATGTTGAAAAAGCCTACGAAACTTGCAGATTCATTATCAAAACTATCTTGAATGAGGAAACAGTACGCTCGAAACACTGCTCTCATAATGTCTAAAGTTTCATAGCTGAAAGTAAGTTATGGTAATGTTATCAATATAATTGTAGTCACAAGAAAGCCATGTTGCAAGGACAATGTTCAATCAACCAAGACAAATCCAGTTAACAATTTCGAAAATTCACTTGGTAATAAAATGTTCATAAATACATTGTTAGATTGAGAACATTCTTCAGGATATGCGTTGTTGTTTTTCGAAATATGGTGTTCCATATGGCTAAATATCATCGTTGTTATTCTTACTGTATTAAATTACAATGTCTTAAGGGAGTTGTTCATATATTGTCAAAATGATAATTTTAAAAAGAAATGTAATTGTTTTTAATGTATAAATTATATCTAGAGCGGTAAAATGTCTATTTCACAAAATGATATGTTTCACCAATCTGAAAATATATAGAGAGAATACTATGTTAGCGTTGAATAGAGAGAAGTTTGTGTTGCGAGGCTTAGAACGCCGGGAGAGCGAGCCTTGGCGAGCGCTTTCGATGTTCGAGCCGAGCAACATAAACTTCTCTCCATTCAACGATAATCTAAGTATTCAATTTATCTAATCACATGTTTACTCAACAAGAAAAATAAAAAACAAACACTTTATGCACATGCATTAACCCATTTATGCCTAGCGTCCTGAAAAAAGGACTTTGCAAACAGCGTAGACCTAGATGAGACGCCACATGATGCGGCGTCTCATCAGGGTCTGCGCTGTTTGCTTAAAGGAATTTCAGTAAGTAATATTCTAAATATAGAAATAAATATACCAGACATCCCTAATTTTGGAAATAAATTGATCCAATTTAGAAGGATGGGAGAGTCCACTTGGCATTAATGGGTTAATCCCATTTTTCCCAGAGGAAGGCTCAACTATTCAAATACTTATCTTACAAGTTTATTCAACAAGGTGGGTTAGAGGCTAGTATATTTCATGGGGTATTATACCGTCAATGTCGCGTTGAAGATGGGATAAAATCCCTTTTACAATATCAATAAATAACGTTCTCTTAATAAAATGTGTAGTTTGAGCTTAATGCACGATATAATTCAGTATTCAATCTCAGTTGCTCTCGTCAGGCCATGAAATCGAACGTATGTCCAGATTTCGAAGCCAACCACACGACCGCTCGGAATGTTTAATTTTTCTATCACGATTGATTTGAGAATGACTGGATAATTCCGGACCAATTATCCTGATTTTTGCAAATTATATAATAACAGGTCCATTTTCAAGTTAACACATTTATGCCTAGCGTCTAGAAAAAAGGCCTTGGAAAAAAGCGTAGACCCAGATGAGACGCGGCATGCGCTGTTTGCTTAAAGGAATTTCTGTAAGAAATATTCTAAATATAGAAATAAATATACTATACATCCCTAATTTTGGAAATAAATTGGTACAATTTTGTAGGATGGGAGAGTCCACACGGCATAAATGGGTTAAGTTAAGGAAGCTACAGAGAACAAACATTGTCCTTGACACGTTAGTGTATTTTGACGCTTTAGCTTCCCTCTCTAGCGATTCTCTAAATGGACAGAGATTCAAGTTGGGAAAGTAATGAATTAAGACAAAAGGCCACAAGAGTAATTATCGCATGGCAATTTCTTGAGATTCTTTAATCGAGCGTCTTGCAGAGGAGCAAATTACCCCTGATTCCGTTCCTCGCGCGTTGTGAGCTTGTGAATTAATCTAATGAAAACCTGACATTCAAATAAAGTTTAAGTGACGCGGGTGTCGCTCACAGGTTAAGTATAATAAGCCAGCGCCTATCTAAATATTATCTAATTAAGCATCAGGTCCGACCAAATCTCTGGGGTTGCTTGAAATTCCTTCCAAACGGCGGTTTCCCCGCATTATATACAGGGCACGTGTCGAGGGGTGATGAAACCAATTTGCAGGCTCTCGTCTGCCTTAATGCAGAAGACAATGCCTCATATGACGCTGCGTTTCTGATTTGCTTTTGATAGTTTGGTGACGATTTGCTGCAGTTGATTAAAGCGCCGTCGACACAATGGCCACATTAAATCAATGTAACATAAGAAGTATATCGATAAAAGCAGTTTTATACATTACAATGTGAATTGCTTAGGCAGCCAATATTTCATTAAAAAATCTAAATCCTTTCGAATGTAGCATGGAAATTTCAAAAGGTTAGCAATATCTTTTCTGTTTCTATCAATACAAAGTCATGTATTTATTGTCTGCTAAGATATTGCCATTGCGATATATTTAAATTAGCAAATTACTTCGTGTATAACAATTTAAAGTGATGTTGAGAAACATGATCTCATCTGGATGATGTCACAGTCGTGAAGTGGATATATGTCTTCGCACTGCGACCCGCAGGTCCCAGATTCGATTCCCTCTCGGGGAACGTGCTTAATGTATTGCCTAGATCACCGAAATCAGTAAAAACCAGGACTTCTGAGAATAAGGAACACGAGGCATAAAGGAATGTCGGCATTTTACCACGTTAACTAGTGCATTTGTTTAATTAATTAGTAAAACACAAGTATAAAATACATACATGTTCTATGGTCGCCTAGTTAATTTGTTTCTTGCTTTTACTCTCCCTTAACTATGTCGCTTTTAAACTGCATGAGCCGCCATCACGAGCAACATCTTGGTAATTTTTATGATCGCTGTTGTCACAACTTGCAGAAATCATTTGTCACCGGAGCGGTCTAAATCATTTCCGAAATACATGGAAACGACATCCCATGAGGGCAATCCATGATTATTTCGTAACCAAACCATCCATCCTGAGTTTGAAATTTGATTTCCACAATTGAGACGCATTAAGCGATTATTGTCTGAATGTCAGTTCGTATTTGTAATATTATTTTGATATCACCGTAGAACAAAGTGGTTTTGACACTTGAACTATTTTTTTTTTAAATCAGGTTTAGGAATTTTATGATGCACTGTTTGCAAATGACTGTCGCGACGTGAAATTTGAACTGCAATTGGCTTTTATTATATTTAAAAAAACTTCAGCTGCTATTCATACAGTGTGGCGGTGTAAATTATAATCTTTCGATTTTTAATGCTTAAAATCCAATTTATGTATGCAAATTATTATGTTAGTGTTAATACTTTTTCTTTCAACGTGTATGCGGTTGTGCACTCAAAAGCTGATAAGATGAACCTTATGAAACTTATTGTTTTGTTTATTTATAAAACCACAAATGGTAATGGTTGAATTGTCTTTGTTTTTTATGTTGTTCTTTTAATGTTATACTGACACAACACCTTGAATACTTCCTGTTTATGCTCATCAGATTGACATTGTATTGCAGGTCTGGTTTCAAAATCGCCGTGCAAAATGCCGAAAGCAAGAAAGCCAAATGCAGAAAGGTAATAATGCAGGTTTTAAAAATGCAGTTTTTTTTAATTTATCATACCGAACATGTTACTATGTCAAGTTAGGGAAAAAAAATGCGTGTTGCATACGGTTTATTGTATGCAACGCCAATCTGAATCGTGGGCTAAGCCTTATGCGATTATATTTCTGCGCTTTAAATCTACAAAGAGGTGTTTGTTTACCAATGAGCAATAAATCCATATCGAAAAGTACACGTAAAAACAAGAACCCAACTAAATAGTTCATCTCTATACCGTGTGGAACAATACAGCTATTTTCATTTGCCGAATTTTGCAGAAATAATTTCATAAAAAGGAAACCCAAAGCTCTTAATCGACAGTTGCCTGCGATAAAAATAAGCTCGAGCAAAATAAATTGAATCTGTTAACCGTGTTATTCACTTTTGGAGACTATTGCGCAAATTTTCACACAATGCCGGTTTTAACAAACTTGCCCTATTGTTGAATTATAAAGCTCTCGACAGAATTGTTGATTCAATTACTGCTTGATTCTTTTGTAAGAAACTGCTTGAAGTTGCTTTGCTGTTAATGAAAGATGTCGTATGAGCTCTTTTCTTGGAGTCACTAATGTAATATAGTGTCCCTCTTATTTCAAACGGAGGTCGAATAATAGAATTAATTCGTCGAATTTTCATCATCCGTGTATTAGATTATAAAATGTTATCAAATTCTTTCATCAGTCTCTATGCTAGGAGCACGACATAAGGAAATTGACTTATTATATTCACTTAAGGCGAATAATGATAATAAGAAGATACTATAAACATTTGGCACGAACTCCCTGCGTCATGGGCGCAGTTTAATGAAGCAAGTTTTCGCATAGTGCGAGCTGTATTACAGAATCAATATTATTTGAATCATTTACCAGAATTATGTTTAAATAAGAGCTACATATTAAACTACACATTTAAATGAACATTAATTGTAACGAACATTTTAACTGAACCGTTTTTTTATACAACAGATGTCCATTTTGTTATGTTTTTCAAAAATTGTATGGTCAGAGCAGGTAGGAAAAAACGAGAGTGAAAATAGTTATTTTATTAATTAGTGACTGTGCTTCATACCGAGCGCTTTTTAGTATGTTACTTTGATACAGCATAAATTGTAAATTTTTAGTATATGTATATTCTTGCTCCTCTTTTACAACCCATATTCGAATATTCACACGTTTAATTCTGTACATTACGTACATTAAACTTTAGCATAAACACAATACCATTAATTCTCATATACATTGACATTCATTTACTTTTATCATTTGTGTTTACTTCACATCTACTGCAACTTGAAGCGTTTCCTTAAAAAAACTTTTTTCTATTGATGTCTGAACAAATAAGGTAAATAACAGTTCTAGATAACACAAAACACACCCTCAGAAAAAAACTTAAGGTCTAGCATCTAACAGATTCAGAATAATTAAGCATATGTTTCTGAATGAGACGAATATTTATGATATTTATCATTTGATAACGTGATTTCTGCTTCGATTCTTATTATCCCCACGCTTTTTGAAAAAAAGGTGGGGATATTGTGGTTATCTCCGCCGTCCGTCCGTCTGTCTGTCCGTCCGTCCTGGCCACTATCTCCTCCTACACTAAAAGCACTAGAACCTTGAAACTTACACACATGGTAGCTATGAGCATATGTGCGACCCTGCACTATTTGGAATTTTGATCTGACCCCTGGGTCAAAAGTTATAGCGGTTGGGGTGGGGCCGCGTCAGAAATTATCACTCATTTTTTTAGGTTATTTTACATTTACTTCTTTATTTCTACACCGATTCACTTCAAATTGATACTGGACCTCTCTTATGACAATACGGTCAATCTCAACCATGCATGGCCCCATTCC
This sequence comes from Dreissena polymorpha, assembly GCF_020536995.1. Taxonomy (NCBI): domain Eukaryota; kingdom Metazoa; phylum Mollusca; class Bivalvia; order Myida; family Dreissenidae; genus Dreissena; species Dreissena polymorpha. The sequence goes on from NC_068364.1 coordinate 87,528,141, forward strand.
CAACCCTGGGGCGTCCCGCCCACATAGGCCACACCCACCAAAAATTTCCATTTACTATATTTTTTTCATTTCTACACGGATTCACTTCAAATTGATACTGAACTTATGTTATGACATTAGGGTCAATCTCAACTATGCATGGCCCCAATCCCAACCCTGGGGCGCCCGCCCACATAGGCCACACCCACCAAAAAATTCCATTTACTATAACTTTTTCATTTCTACACGGATTCACTTCAAATTGATACTGAACTTCTCTTATGACATTAGGGTCAATCTCAACTATGCATGGCCCCATAACCAACCCTGGGGCCCCGCCCACATAGACCACACCCACCCAAAATTGCCTTTACTATAATTTCTTCATTTCTACACCGATTCACTTCAAATTGATATTGAACTTCTCTTATGACAATACAGTCAATCTCAACTATGCATGGCCCCATTACCAACCTTGGGGCGCCCCGCCCACATAGACCACACCCACCCAAAATTGCCTTTTACTATAATTTCTTCATTTCTACACCGATTCACTTCAAATTGATACTGAACCTCTCTTATGACAATACGGTCAATCTCAACTATGCATGGCCCCATTACCAACCCTGGGGCCCCGCCCACATAGACCACACCCGCCCAAAATTGCCTTTTACTATAATTTCTTCATTTCTACACCGATTCACTTCAAATTGATACTGAACTTCTCTTATGACAATACGGTCAATCTCAACTATGCATGGCACAATTACCAACCCTGGGGCGCCCTGCCCACATATGTCACACCCACCCAAAATTGCCTTTTACTATAACTTCTTCATTTCTACACCAATTCACTTCTAATTGATGATGGACTTCTCTCATGACAATACGGTCAATCTCAGCTATGCATGGCCCCATTACCAACCCTGGGGCACACCTAGGTCAAACATTCGGCGTGGGGATACGCGTCGGCCTCTGCCGCGCCATTTCTAGTTATAGTTTGTTTCGTGATTTAAATTATCAAAACGTAGGTGCACAACTATAATTCTAATTATATAAATACTATTTCATATTTAAAAAAAATAAAATGTATCATTTTGAATGCAATTAACGTTCAGTGCATCCAAAAAGAACAGCGTTCGATTGTGTAACTGTAAATGGTTTCATTTTGAAGCAGTCTATACGTCTTTAAATCAGGCATTTTGTTGTTTCGCATTTTTTTTGTGGGAAAATACACACTAATATTCTGTTAATTTTTCCTTCACGTGATTTTTTTTCATCTGACAAATCTTTATACGCGACCTGGACAAAATGTCCCCAATGCTATTTTTTTATTTCAAATCATAACCTTAAATACTGGGAAAAAGAGCTTCACTTTTTATATTTCATCTTTGTTGTCGATATTTTTAAAACCGGCGTTTAGTTTATATATGATAAATGTTTCATCCCTGGCTGTTTCAATTTTCGCAAAATAAGTAGAGTTAATTTCATCATTTGCATTTGCGTGTTATTTAAGATCGTATGATATTTCCTTAATTAAACTGTCATTTATATCTTCTAATTCATGTTTCTCGACTATAAATGTGTCTGATTGTTCAGTTGTTTCTGTCTTTGCTCTGTAAACAAAATCCCAACTTAAGATTGAGTACTTAAAGTAAAAATGTTAAAACGTGTTTATTCCGTATAGAAATTATGTTCCAACAATTTGCTTATACAGAGACAACACTAGTTACAAGTTTTGTATTGGTATATCGGCAAAACGCATTCGACCATTTACATACAAGTAAACTAAGTATAGTCAAAGTGCATCAGTACAAACAAATACAATCATGCAAATAAACAAACACAAACTATAATGATATTGTTAAAACCTTATGTATAAACACTCAGCATCTTAATATAAAACGTAGGAAACATTTTAATTATTTCTTTGGTCAAAAGTTAAAGTTGGCGCGTCCAAAAATCTATTTACATGTATTATTAAAACTCCACAAAATTAAACTATGATTAAAAATATATATCAATTATGGCCCTGTTTCAATCACGTTTGATACAACAATAATTTAATGGTGTATGTATAATTTACGTAGCCGTTTTTGAAACGCAAGCAATAAACAAAACTCAAGCACGCTTTGGTTTAGCAAAATAAAAATAAACCGAATAAAATTTAAATACCATGCGGTAACTAATTTCAAAATCGACAAAATAACGTATCGCAAAGAGCAGTTGAAATTTAACAATGGAGTATTGCAACCCATGATTTGCATTGTGCATTTTACTCGTTCCTCTGCTAGCAGTATTTGCCTCTGTACAAAGATGTTCACAGAATAGGCGAAAATTAGATTATAACTTCTCGCTCTCAACTTTCTATTATAATGATTAATTACAGACTGTAAATATTTACATAGGGAGTTAGGACAAACTGGGGTCAAAAGAGAAATAATTCTGTCCTTTGAAAATAGCGCAAATCCACCAATCTTATTATTTGCACAATAATATCAAAACATGATGGATCGGGATTTCTAATAATTTGCCGCAGTGACTAAATTAAGCCAAATACAAATATTGTTTGGCGGGAGATGAAAATGTTTTATTTAGTTACTTTTTCTTTGCAATAACCTAGACGGGTTCAGATTGGAAAATTACGCCATGGAATCAACGAAATTTGTTCAAACATATCTGTATGCATCTTATATCTTGTAATAGAGACGTCATTTTAGTGATTAATTAGAGGAAAGAGATCGCCAATTGGGTACATTAATTCTCTTTGGTTCTTTAACCCCACGCGCCATATTATCCGTGAATTCTATGGCGAGACGGAGAGTCATCCATATAAAGCTGTCAAGAAGTCTAGTATTTTGTAACGAAATAACGGATAACATCGAGGGTGAAAATTGCTGGAAGTTCTTTGAATTAAGCTGCGGGCGCAAGATGCGCTTTTCGATGGAAGATATTCGAAGACAATTGGCTTGTAATTCTCAATGACAAGATAACCTTTATTGTGGTTCCCGTATCGCACTTGAACCCTATTACACGCTAGGATTACCGCAATTGTTTTAATAATAGTTGTTGTAATGGAAATTTATAGATTTGTAGGACACGATCAAATGATTTCGGTTCAAGGAGTCGCCACAAAATGATAGGGTTGTATATGTGTACATCATCAAATGAACGCGTTATAAGCTACCACAATATAGTTTTATGTTTCACTCTAGATCCGCATTGGATTGAATCACAATTTAAGAATGTTTGTAGGGACAAAACAGAATAAGTTACAATGTATTTTCATTTATTGTCATAAAATATTTTCACACGTGTATATTTTACAAAATGTATTAACAAAAAGGCCCTGAAATCTCAAAAAGTCGTAAGCCTGTTATAAAAAGTCGAGTATGTTTGAAACACAATGCCTGTCCTTGTAACACTCTGACTGCGCTGTGACGTCATTCTCGAATCGAGACCTGATATATTCCAAAACTGTATCGTGATGTTCGATGGTGGGCGATTCACAGTTTGTTACTTGAAAACATACTAAGAATTGTATATGTATTGTTGTGAATGGCTTTTTCGAATGCTTTATTCATTTCTAATTCTAGCCGGCATAATGCTTACCAGCTCAGGCAATATGCCCCAGCTGGACGCTTGCCGAGTTTCGCCCTTCCTCAACATGTCGACCATCCGCCAGCCGCTCGACCGCCTGCACTTCCCGCCATTCCTACCCTACTTCCCGCTTACATCCGCTTCCGGTCTGCCGCCGCCGCTGCACCCGATGTTGCTTTATCACCATCACTACGCGGCTGCGGCGCTCAATTACGCATCACTTCCGGTGGAGAGCGGCTTCAAGGCGACGAAGACGACAAGCATAGCGGATCTGCGTCTGAAGGCTCGCCAGCATCTGGCCTCACTTGGCCTCTCAAATATTTAGAACGCATGAGAACTGGAAGATATGTGTGTGTGATATTCTTATACGATACCATATATACGAGCCGAGCGCTGTGAAAAGGGGGTTTAATGCATATGTGCATAAAGTGACGTCCCAGATAAGCCTGTGCAGTCCGCACACACGGGCTAATCAGGGACGACACTTTCCGCTTTTTGTGAAATATTTCGTTTCAAGAAAATCTCTTCTTAGCAAAATTCAAATTTAGGCGGAAAGTTTCGTCTCTGATTAGCCTGTGCGGACTGCACAGGCTTATCTGGAACGACACTTTACGCACATGTATTAAACACCTTTTTTCACAGAGCACGACCTATATATTGCTGTGTGTATGATCAAATTGTTATGATGTTGCTTGCTGCCATATTTTAGGGTTGTTTTGGCCGATTTCAAAGTAACCAACACACCAGGAAAAAAACGTACGACACAAGTGATAATTGTCGTATGGACGCCCTATTTGTTGGTCTGCTGGGTATATATGTCGCCTTTTTGGCGACCTTCAAATCCACCAACACGCAAGCACATTATGGCATAAATCAGCCACTTTTACAAGAAATTAGAGCAAACAATTCAATTAGATTGTTAATATTGCTGGCCCCATGATTCGAAATCGAACGCGCTACCACTTGGGTAGGGCGTGCAAGCTTTTGAAATTCGCAATGTACTATAAACGCTATTGTTTAAATAGATATTAAAACATGTGTGAAAGGTTTGGTCCTACAAGTAATTATAATGGAAAATGTACAGATGGAAATAGCACAAGATACTACATTCTAATATTCTATTTTATTCCTACCTTATGCTCCACCGCGCTGTTCACACATAAATGACCCATTTATTGTTTATTGTGAATTATTTTGTACACATTTTATAATAAATTTTTTTAGCTATCTTCATTACAAAAAAATGAAAATTAATTACGAGCACATACAAATATTTGCAATTATTATTATTTATTCTCAGAAACTGCTAACAACAGTAATGGCCTTTCACCGTGCAGAAGATCAATATCACGTCATGTGCGTCTTATATCCTTTTTAACGCCAGGTTAGGCAGACTGTATTTGCATAATTTCTTGTTCATCAAAGCAAAATATATTCATATGGTTTAAGGAGTTTATATTATATAAGAAATGTGATCGTTTATATGTTAATACTGTGAAAACGATCATACACCCTTAAATTTGGGTATTATTATTATTGTCTCGGAATGTTTACATGACTAATAATGCATTATTCGGAGACGTTTAAGTTTTAATGATTGTTTTTTTTTAAAGGCAATTAAAATGACTAATAATTTATATCCTAATATATATGATGCAAATGTATCATGTAACACACATATAAAAATACGAAAAGAACACCAACCCAGGTTCTTATTTCTAAAAGTATATATTTGGAAACCAGTCCAGGTTCTTATTTCTCATGGTATATATTTGAAAACCAGTCCATGTTCTTATTTCTAATAGTATATATACGAAAACCAGTCCAGGTTTTTATTTCTAATGGTATATATTGAAAAACCAGTCCAGGTTTTTATTTCTAATAGTATATATTCGAAAACTAGTCCAGGTTTTTATTTCTACTAATATATATTCGAAAACCAGTTTAGGTTCTTTGCTAATAGTATATATACGAAAACCAGTCCAGGTTTTTATTTCTTATAGTATATATTCGAGAAAACAAGTCCAGGTTCTTAATTCTAATAGTATATAATAGAAAAAGGTTTGTACCATGTTTACGTGTCAGAGTGTCATCTTCACGAAAGCCGTTATAATGTTTTAAAAATAAGCCTCGCTCTGTGAAAAGAGGTTTAAATGCATGTCCATGATACACCTGTATAGTCCGCACAGGCTAATCAGGGACAACACTTTCCGCCTTAACTGGATTTTTGCTAAGAAGATACTTTCTTTAAACAGAAAATATCATAAAATATTGTCCTTGATAAGCCTGTGCGGACTGCACAGGCTAATCTGGGACGACACTTTATGCACATGCATTAAACCCCTTTTCCACAGAGCACGGTTCATTTATACTTTATTTAAACAATAAAGTCGGAACAAGTGTTACTTGCAAAGAAGTAAATGTAAAGATATTTGTCGATTTGTTTGCGCTTTATATATATGATTATGTAAAATTATGTGTAATTTTGCTTGCAGTAATTATGAACGCGTATACTGTTTACAGAACTCTTATCATGCCTCAAACGCAATTGTAAATACGGCTTACTCAGTTATCATTGCAGTAAATCATCAACTTGTATACATTTTATTAGGCCTTATTTGGCATCATATTATCGGATATAACGATTGTTATATGTGCACATATGATACAGTAATATTGTCTGAATCAATTGTATTTGTGTATTATTATTATTTGTATTATTATTAACAATATGTATACTAACACTTTTTATTGTGTTTTATTATTGTTATTTTATTATATTGTGCCGTGAAGACCACTCATGAATACTATTGAGCCAATTCAGCACTAACTCGAAACAATTAGCACTCTTTACGAAGTCCTCAGCAACAAAAGCTGTTTCAAACTCCCAAAAATCCAGAGTGTTCACTCTCTTGCGATTTAAAATAACTAGTACCGAACTTTCTGATAATTCAATTATTTCCGCCATTATCTTATAATAACTTAATTCACTATAATTCTCTTGATTTTAGCCTTAAGCAACCTCTGGAGCCCCTTAATTGAAACGATTCTTTTTCCTCCATTACGAAACCTAATTTTGTGATTCCTTTTCATCGCACTTTTGGTCACAAAAGGAGTGAAATAGAAACACTGTAATGATAATTTACGGGCAATTGTCGCCAGTTGCAAAAAATTAACACGCCAAATGTCTTCAATTCCTTCGAGATTGGCCAATAAGTTAACTGGAAGAAATCTAATTATAAGATGATATTACTATATTGTTTAAATGATTTTTTAAGTGATGTATATTTTAGAAAAAAATGAATGTCAATGTGTACAAACAAATTTATGTATTTATTTGTTTGTATATTCAAATGTATATCGCTTTGTTATATAAGTGGTGTTTTGCAGGTACATAAATAAAAGAAAGAAAAAGTATTTATTTGATAATTTCCTTAGAAAAAAATCTTGATTTGTTCAACAACATTATAAGTCTATCAGTAGCTGATGTGTTATTCTGCGAGAGATACATTATACTGGTGAAAAGTGAAATGAGCTTTGGAATCATTTTTATACTACAGCTAAATGATTTTATAGAACAAAATAGGACTCATACAGAAAAGATAAGGTTTTCTCCACGGATATTTTTAGATAAGGTTTATTCCACAGATATTTTTAGAACATATGGACTACTTTTTTGGCCTTTCACTCCTGATTGCGTCATTCAGGTCATTGGGTACGCAGTCGTTGGGCGAGTTAACGAGTGTGTGTGTTTGCGATTGATTATTAAGAGGATAATACACGGCTGTGCCGGGCCGAGCAGTGATAATCGGCCCGCAGGAAGCATAACGGTCCGAGGGCTTTAGCGACCTGTGGCAGACTATCACTGCCCGGCCAGGCTCAGCCGGGTATTTAACGTCTATAATATATATATCTTACTTTTATACTACATTATAGATGGGCTCAGGTTTTGAGTCATACAATCATACTATTTTGGTCCTTCAATAAAATTTATGAAGAACAAGCTTTCCGTACTTATATTTTCATTGACTTGATTACGCAATTTATGACGTATCTCATGTAACGTAATTTAAATGACAAAACAAGCTAGACGCTTTGGATTTAAGGACAACAACAATTCGGACCATGATGGTTTTTATTTTAAATATTTTTTAAGCATCGAACGATTACTCGCCTCAGAAAGGCTTACAAGGCTCGGCAAGCCTCGCCATGTGGGATAAATTTAAGTACACAATCACACTAACATAGTATTTTCTATGTTCATATCTGAAACGGATGCATTAAAGGGGCCGTCCAACAGATTAAGCGTCGTATCGACGCGATTCGATATTTTGGGAAACTACGAGGATTGCTTATATAGCTAAACAATACATATGGTCTGTATATAAGCGTGGATGGTCGAGTGGTCTGTGCGGGAGCTTTTTACTCCAAGACTCCAGGGGTCAGTGGTTCGAGCCCTGTTGAGGGTTACTTTGTTTCCTTTTTTAAAATTGTATTATTGTTTTTTTTTACTGGAGATTGTTAGTTCAAATGTTTACATTTATCAATATAACGCATTTAAAGCATTTAATGACAAGCTTTAATACATGCAAAATCTGTTGGACGGCCCCTTTAAATTGTGTGATCAAATAATGAAACATCTGTTATTCCACTTCATCTACGTACACGTTTTTTATTTAGATAAACGAAGAAAAGCTATTTAATAATTATAGAAGAATGAAATATAAATATAACATATTTACTTCATTTATATTGATGACTGTACAGACAAGTACATTTTAAACTTCAGATCATTTGGCTTATTGAAGATCCAGGATAAATTGTATCTCATATACATTTAATTCATTTAGCTTATAACAGTATGAAATAAATGCTAGTAAAACATACATTTAACAAAGCATTACTAATGCTTTATATAACTGTAAACACATGTAGATCTACATCATTAAGCTGATATTAACATCAAAGCGCTGAATGCACTGCAGTTGTTCGCTGTTGTCGTGCTTGATCAGCTTGTGCGCATTGCACAGGCTAATCATTGTACACAGGCTTATCTTATTTGACGTGCATTAAGCCCCGTTTTCCCTGAAAGCAGCCAATATGTACATATTTCAATGATAAACACTAGACAGGCCAATGTCGACCTACAAGCTGGTATATAAATTCTCTGCTAGAGTATTTACACTCACTGCTGGAGCAGAATCATTTGTCGTCTGCTGCAGACAGGCAGCGGTAATCGTCCATTGCAGAGTGAGTTGTGGTTCTTACCGTACTTATGGCTTCTAAGCACATACTGATTCGCAAAATATGCTCTGTAAATTTAGCTGACCGCTAACGCGACCAACTAATAAAACGACAAGCTAGTATAGCCTGCATATATACTTCTATTTTCATAAAATTAATGTGAACATGTGTTCATAAATTAGCTCAAATTAATTTTATATAGCTTATGAATACATTACACAACTGCAATTCAAACACATGACTCTTCCAACATGTATATTAGCTTATTGAAGATTACCATGACATGGAAGTATTAGACACAGCTGTTCTTCAGTTTTATGACTGTGTACATGACTGTTAAAACATGCACATTAGTTAGTCAATAGAAGTATGACATACTAGTATAACAAATCTGTAATTTATGTACATAGCTGTGCTGCACACACGAGTTCATATATTTGACCATGAGGATGACCTTGACCTTTCACCGTTCGAAATGTGCAGCTCCATGAGATACACATGCACGCCAAATATCAAGTTGCTATCTTCAATATGTAAAAGTTATGGGCAATGTTAACTGCTATATGCCACCCTACCGGGGGCATAAAAACTGTAATTAATATAGATACATATACATGTACAGTACAAACGTGTTTATCATGTAGATAATTATTAATAATCTGTGACCAGCACATATTTAGACATACGTATACATGTAATATCATATTTAACAGAGATTATTTAAAGAGATACATTTGACACAGAAATAAATAAAAGATGCAAGAAACATAGCCTTCTAGAATTCACGGACAGTGTCCTCCTACCGGGCGGAAGATGACAATATTGTCATGGTATGTGATCCTCTTCTTGTCGAACACTTTAGTCTTTAGATCTGAAAGATTGTGCTTATCTAATTACAACTTTTCAAACAATTGATTTTTTTAATATCGTGGCGGTTTATGATTACTTTCATGGGTTTGATGGGCTGCTGTGCGGTGGAGAGTATTGTTTGAAGCACAAGTTTGTCTAACCTTATTGTTTTGAACGTTAATTGTAATGCACGGTGAGACGGAGTGCCTGCTTACAACATGTCTAACATCAAGGATCACATGTAAAAAGACAAACTAAATTACTGAACTTAAGTCTTTATCGTGGGCATAACTTGTCTCAGCAATAATTGATTTTTCAATTAACTTCGCAGGAGTGATAGCGATTCGGGCTTAATGTACAGAGGCGCGTGCGTTATCGCTGGCTGTGCGGCCACGAGTTTCCCGATAATTTGAGATAATTGGAGTATGGCTATTCTCTGGCAGTTAATAATCGTCTTACACAGGTGCACTATGTACGGTGGCATACAGGTGACATTCACTTCTCGTTTTTTAAATTGCTCTCCTCTTTTTTCTAGAAAAAGAGGAGTGCAAAACTAAATAAAAGCGGCGTACAATTAAAAAAAGAGCGGTGCTTCTCTTGTTTTAAATTGCTCTCCTCTTTTTTCTATCTCGTGGCCACGAGTTAGCTATGTCGTGGCCACAAGATAGAAAAAAGGAGGAGTGCAAAACTAAATAAAAGCGGCGTACAATTAAAAAAGAGCGGTGCAGTAAAAAAAAAAGCAGAGTGCATTTAACAAAAGACTAGAGAATTTTCGCTATCTCGAGATCCCGACTTAGCTCAGCCAATCAAATTGTTTGTAATGTCAATTTAACGTTTAGTCTGGATTACCTGTCCCTTTGTATACAAAGAGTCAGCAGGTACAGACGAAGTTTTAGCGGAGGCGATGGCAATAGTAAGTTAACTAGCAAATTTTAAAATGTGGTTCGTTGTGCAAACTATTTATCTCTTGATCAGTATTATAATTAAGTTTTTCAATGGTTTGACTCATTTTCACGGAACGATTGATTTCATTCTTCATCAGTTGAATAGTTTTCGGATTAATAAATGGAAAATGCAATTTCGGATAACATTAATTATATGGATTAATAGTACCGTTAAATTCCTTATTTTTATCAATGATATGTACATTTTTAGCTTACATAATACATTTTTTCTGTTTAAAAATCGATAATGCATTTGTACATCCACTTAATTTGATTGTTTTATCAATGCTCATTTATAACAAACAACTATATAATAAATTTTACAAGCCACTGCTAATTCTAATAGAACTATTTACATTGTACTTGCAATTTTTGCTATGATGGCTGAGAGAGCTGAGTTAAAATAATTATTGTAAATAATCGGTAATTTTTTTTAAATTTTAAATTCAACTGCTAAGTTATTTACATAGTCATAGTAGATCTACACAAGAGAAAGAGAATATGACACATGCAGGACTAAAACCTGTGATGACCATTATTCTAGCATGCCTACCAAGTGAGCTTAAATTCAGATGCTTGTAATTTTCCTTGGTGGGATGATAATCCTGTGTAACCAAGGTCTAATTATTTAAACTAGCCCTGACACTACACTGCTTTCTTCTTTTTTCAGGTTATCAGCAGCCAGTCAGTTACAGATGCATTACGACAGAGACGTTGTTATCTACGTCTCTGATTGCGAACACAGAATTAAACAACATTGGTCATAATGTAAGCATAATTAAGCTTCAATATTAGATATAAAAGTCAACAAAACTATTTGCAGTTTGAGCAATGAGCACAGAATTGAGCATTGAGCACAAACAAGATAATAGATAATGAAGTTTTGATCTGCTGATGCAAACAAACTGACCTGAGCTTATACAATTTTATGTTGTGTTTTTAGTTCTAATCTGTGCTCTCAGCTAAAACATGACACAAATAATCCTATTTTTTTCTGGAGCTGTTTATTACCTATTAACAAAGTTTTCCTAAAACTAGATACAATTTTCCTAATATTTTTAGCAAAGTGTATAATTGTAAACCAATGAATATCTTGAACATCTTCATTTATATATACATATATATATATATATATATATATATATATATATATATATATATATATATATATATATATATATATATATATATATATATATACACACACATTATATTTGAAGCTTACATACAAGAGATCGGCAGAGCAGGAAGAAGCCATGTTGATGCCCTGGCCATTCTCTTCTTTAACAAGTCAGTCATTGCATCTGCGCATATGACCAGAGAAAAGAAGGACTATTGTGGAAACTCAACTATCTGCCAAGAACTTTAGTTAACCAGTATTTTGGTTTTGAAACTAAGGAAGTCTAACAGTTTTCAATTTGTTGTGATTTGTGTAATAATGAAGTGGGGATAGAATATGATTTTAGTAAACTGTCACCTAACTAAAAGCATACATATTATTATTACAAGATTCCTTGATTTATTGAATTTTCACATCTTTTTAGGAAAGTCTATCCTCGAATATTTTCAATATCTTAAATATATTTGATTGGATTGATTTATTTATCATTTATGTTTGATGAAAATGTATATTCTTTGTGGAATTAATGCATATGTTAGTGTGAGTGTGTGTGTTTCTGAGGATAGTGCGTATGGGTGAAAATGTGTGAGAATGGTACGGGAGTTGCGTGATTTATGTTTATAAATTAACATTTGTTTGTAAAGATATACCATGTAGTATAAGTGCATACTTGCATACTTCTTTACCAACATGACCCCAACCTATAAACAAGAGCAGACAACTCTATCAAACATTTTGTAATAATTATGGCCCTTTCCCACTTAGAATATGCATATTATTGATAAATCTATGTTAAAGTTTGCATACAACCCCAAATATTTTTAATGTCCCTTGACATATTGCTTTCATATTTTGCATACTCCTTTACCAACATGACCCCAACCTATAAACAAGAGCACACAACTCTATCAAGCATTTTGTAAGAATTATGACACTTTTTTCACTTAGAATATGCATATTATTGATAAATCTTTGTTAAAGTTTGCGTACCACCTCAAATATTTTCAATGTCCCTTAACATATTGCTTTCATATTTTCCAAACTTCTTTAAACATTGGACCTTAAAATCTCCAGTAAAAAACAAGAATACAATTAAAAAAAGGAAAAAAAGTAAGCCTCAACTGGACTCGAACCACTGACCCCTGGAGTCCTGGAGTAAAAAGTCTCCCGCCTAGACCACTCGACCATTCATGCTCATGCTATGAGCAGATGTATTTTTTAATGAAATAAGCAATCCTCTTAGTTTCTCAAACTATAACGACAACAACAGAACTTTCCAAATTATTCAATCGTTTCATGTTGCAACGCTTTATAATTTCAAGGTTTTCAAATCGTCAAAAGATGCATATAATGAATATTTTGAGCATGATAAATGTTCAGTATTACTATTTTCTCAAAAATATCATTGCTAAAACGAAAATTTGCGAATATGAAATTATTTTTTTTTTTCAATTTACCAAACCGTGAAAAGGCCCCTTTAAGGTCAGCCTTATAAAAGATAAATTGCTCTGCTACACAGCAAATGTCATAAATAAGAAATAAAAAAATGTACCTCGTGTCTGTTAGTGGGTTTTTATTTGTTTATACTTTGGTTATGTTTATTTGTTATTTATCCTTAAAGTATTATAGAACTTCAAAAACTAAACATACTGAATTAGTTAAAGCTGTAAGTTATTGCTTCAATCTTGTTTTAATATTACTTACATTTAATGACAATCACCTTTTGACCAAATTGTAGAGAAAAACCAATGGAATTTTTCTAAAATGAAGCAAAACCAAGTATAAGATTTTTCATTGGATAATTCATTCTACAATTTTCTGAAATGTGATGTTTCTATGAGCCTTTTAACTAATTGTTCCTATAGTAAGTTAAGCGCACCGACTTGAAACAGGTGCTGTAAATTATGAATTATTCACTATATACATTTGTATGTAATGTATCCTTATATAATTTCATTTAATAGAATGCCTTTCAGGTAAATGGAAATATATGAAGTATTATCTAAATGTGTTTGATTTAGCTTTTCAAACCCAATTATCTAAATGTGTTTGATTTAGCTTTTCAAACCCATTTTAGTTGATTTATTTAAGGTAATATTAAAAAAAATTCAAATGAATTATAGACACAAATGTTTGATCATTGTAGGTGTATGACAGACTTCAACCTTTGGGTGTCACTCTAAGCCATCGAGGCATGTTGTATACAATGGATCAGATATCGGGACATTTTAATACTGAATTAATTGATTTCATTGCCAGTGGAAAGAAATTCAGAATTGTTGGGGACAACATTAACTTTCATTTAGGTTTAAGCACTGTCCCAACAAGAGCTGTCAGAGGACAGCGCACTTGACTATTCGAGTGCTTGACAGTATAACATAAGCCATCATGTTGTAATATTCAAATTATTCAATAAGGTCAAGGTAATAGTTCAGGTATATTTTCCACAATCTATTGAACATTTGTAAAGACATAAAACAAACTAATAAGATTTTATTTAAAGTTTGATTGCAATAGCTTGGGTGGGAAGTTTAGACAGTCATTCAAAAATAAAGTAAATAAATATATTTATATATTTTTATGTCCCCCACTATAGTAGTCAAAATTGCTCATGTAATGTCACTTCTGCAATATTGAAGCTAGCAATTTTATATTTGAAATGCATGTGTATCTCATGGAGCTGCACATTTTGAGTGGTGAAGGGTCAAGGTCAAGGTCATCCTTCAAGGTCAAACATCATATAGGGGTCAAGGTCATCCTTCGAGGTCAAACATCATATAAGGGGACATTGTGTTTCACAAACACATCTTGTTTAACCATGTTTCAAAGAAAAAAATATTCTTTTTTGGGTTGGGTGGGGGTTGAGAGGGGGGTATAATGTGGGTTGTGGTCATTTATTAGATGATCTTTCAAAAATAAAAAAGTGGGGGGGGAAGGGATTCTGGGTTGGGGCATGGGGTATTGTTTGGATGGAATCCATTGTGGTATTCAGGTAAGTGTTGTTTTGTCAAAGTATTAATAAAATCTGATCATAAATAAAGATGTAATGGTAATTTAACTTAACTTTACTCTGACCTTCAAAGTCAAGGTCATTTAAAGGTCAAGGTCAAATTGAACTTGACAGGTACAGTACGCTCATGATAGTAAGAAAATATTTGAAGTTTGAAAGCAATAGCTTTGATACTTTTGAAGTCAAGTGGATCTAAACACAAAATTTAACAAAATATTCAGTTACTAAGATAAAAAAGGGCCATAATTCTCACAAAATGCTTGATTCAGTTGTCTGCTCTTGTTTATAGATTGGGATCGTGTTGTTAAATTTATCAATATAAAGCATTTTATGACAAGCTTCAATACATGTCAAAATCTGTGAAAAGGCCCCTTTAACATTTCTATTGTTTGGAGATCCCTGACCGACTCATGAAATTGACAGGACCAATTTTCTTTGCTTCTATATAAGGCTAAAAATGATTTATTAGTTAAGAATTACAAACCCTGAGAATCCTGCTGGGAAATTAACTTTTGACATCAAATTTAACACATATTTACGTAAGGTATATTAATGAAATTTAAATTATTAAATCTTATTACATATAGAACTACAATTATTCAAAATTTGAAACGAAATGGACATGAAATAAGAAAAAAAAATTGCAAGATTTGTAAACTTATTCCTGATTGTGTTAAGGGTAAAATTAAAACAAAAGGGTCATAATGGCCCTATATCGCTCACGTAAGTACAGGTAGCCAATATTTGTCAATGGCATAGTGACCTACTTTTTGACCCCTGATGACCCGTCTTTGAACTTGACCTACAATACCTCCAAACAATCATCCTGACCAAGTTTCTCGATCTATGAGCAGAAAAAAACCCAAAGGGGAGTTAAAAGAAGAAGGACGGACAACAGACATTCATCGATCCTATGAGCTCAGGTGAGCTAAAACATCAATGAACTTAAGAGCCTGGGTCAGCGCTATTAAATAGATGTTCCAAAAGATTTATTTAATTTCCAAACAAAACATGTGTCATGAACAGTAACATAAACATTCAAATGCCCAATTTCACAAACTTGAGGTTAAGAAAATAGTACGCAATTTAATGTTTAATACTGTTTTTTTTTTAAATTGCAAGAAACTATACATGTATATTGCTAATTTCTGGCTAAGAAAGATTTTTTTTAAATACCTGGTATGTTTTTTACTGTATGTGTATTTAGATATTGTGAAGTATTTAAAATATATAAAGATATATTTAAAATACATACATTTTATTAAACAAACATTCATTCACAGCTGAGTTTGGCAACTCTTTAATGAAATTTTCTCTTGAGTTACTCATAAAATGATAAAATATAAATTGCACACTTTTTAATATTCCATTCTATACACAAGGTGTTAAGTTCATATTTTGTGCTTTTGGGCTTTAACATAACATTTGAAGAAAAAAAGAAACACAGTTGAAACAAAATGTAATTTTTGGCATGTTTGTTCATTAGCTAAAGTCATTGTGATTATCTTTTGAACTAACGAGTTGTAACGACAACTCCTGGTATCCTGTATTCATCAACATTCCAAACACAGAAGATATGACCAGTATTAGTCTCTGAACAGATTTTGTATTCCCTATCTTAGAGGTTGGTAGAGACACAGCCAAGAGAACATCAGCTTGCAGTGGCTGTTGCTCTAATAGTTCATCAATGAGTTCATGCCATTTAAATTCAGCCAGGTCACAGAAATCCTTTTGGGCTAAAACACTGTCCTTGTTGTAGCATTCTTTTGCTGAATATTCAATTTCATTTAAAAGTTCTACAACGATACTTTCTCTCAATGGAGAAGACAATATATGCCCTGCTACTTCTCTTGGAGAGCTGGAACCTGATTGAAGCAAAAAAAGTAAAATAAAAAAACAAAACAGAAAAAATAATATATGATAATATTGCTTGATAAATCTTTTTTTTTCTTTTAAAGAAATGACAATATAATGTTATTTAAGCAAACATGAATAATCTATGTTTCTATATCATAGACTTCTTAAAAAGTTTTTTATACATTATTAGTAGTCATTTCAAAAAATTCATTTGTTTAAATTGAGTAAAAATTAGTCATATATTTTACAAAAACAAAATATCTGATTGATAGCCATTTTAGATTTTTTATTTTATAAAATCACCCACCCCTTTACTACATTTATCATCTCCCACTGTTTCTGTTGTGTACATATGTACAGCTTATGACATATCGTAATGACTGTTTTCTAAATTCAATTTAATAAGCATGGTTCATATGACATTGTATTATACCTGAATATAAAATTGAGTGCTCTGCCAGCAGAATAAGGAAAATATACTAATGTTATCACTGTTTAAGAATGATTATGTACCTGTTCTGTTTTTTTCCACCAAACATGTTGTTCATGGCAATTGCACAGTTGTTCCAGAAACTGACTCGCCATCTTTTCGTAATTTTTGACTGTATTCTTTCAGAAAGGATTTCTCTTCGATGGACCATTTGTTGTGTCTGGTTTTTTCATCCTAAATCAGTGATGAAACATGAAATTTGAGTGTTTAATGGCAAAACTTAAAAAAAGGATTGATGGGCTTGTGCCAAAATAGTTTATATGAATGAAGAGTGGTTTATTTGATCTTTGTATTAAAATTTTAGCCCATGTCCTAATGCAAAGAACTTAATATTAATGGCAAAAATAAAATATACACACAACAAGACAGTGTTCTATTAAGCAAGCCTCAGGGCTTTTTTTAAGCGGACGCCCGCTTGCCCGTGCCGGGTTAAAATCGTCGCGGGCAAGTGATTTTCCAAAGTAGATAGTCCGCCGGGCAAGTCCGTTTCGTATTAGCATAATTGCAGTATTTCTTCGACTTTTCCCCTTGTATCTATTTATTTTCTTTGGGTCAATATATTTTTTATCAAGTACAAGTAAAACGAGATTTGATTGGTCGCTTGCGTTGTATAAGCCAATCTAAACGCTCAAAACAAGTTCACTCGGCAGACGTTTCAACATGGCGGACGGTAGCGTCCAGTCGATCTTTTCTATTTTTAATAAAACTAACTCGAAACACTCAAAGGAACAAACCAAAACAACCGAAAAAGAAAGATAGAGAAAATATGAAAATGAATCACGAAAGCGTAACTTTCAAACATCGTGGCTTGAAGAAATTCCACAATAACAAGCAAGATAAAATGTGTTGGTAGTAACTGTGCTATTCCAATTTTCTTGTATAAAACCACTCAAACTGAAACAATTTCAGAACAGATACTAGAACTGGATGAAGAAGCGTATACTAGTGATAGTGATGTCTATGAACATGTATATAATAACTGTGAAAAGGATTGTTCACAGTTTGAAAATCATGTTGAATATGCAGACCGTTTCAAACTTGCTAAGAATGCATATGAAGAGTTTCTCACTATTTTAAACTGTGAATAACTTGTATGTTACATATTCAAAGTTTAAAATAGTGAGAAACTCTTCATCAACGATATCAACATGATTTTCAAACTCTGAACAATCATTTTCACACTACTATTTTAAGCCTCCCCCCTTTTAATCTTTGCCATAACTTGTATAGATACATGTATAGTGACAAGTATACCATTTTAAAATTTTAATAGTAATAAACTCTTCATATGTTTTGTATTCAATAGTGACTATTCAATGAAATAAAACTGTCCAGATTTTATTTTGTTGACAACCTTTATTTTATAAATACGATTATTTTTTTATTCTTGATACATTGCATATAGCTGAAATTAAATCTAGCATAATAATGCATGTGAATCAATGCTTTAAAGATGAAATGACAATAAAAAATTGACTTCAAAATAGGGCAACCAGTTTTTAATGAGGGCAAGTAGATGTTCAAAGTAACTTGCCCCCCGGGCAAGTGAGTGTCAATTTCTTACGTTAACCCCTGAGCCTATGTTAAACAAATATTAAATCCATAGTATCTATACCAAATGTTGGTACTTAATAAGTGATATATACCAAATGTTGGTACTTAATAAGTGATATATTGTGTTTTCAACAAATTTTACAATTGGTTGAAGAGATTTCACAATTATAAAAATACAATTGGATTATTATAGAAAAGAAAGTAGTACTAGAAAGTGAAAAATAATCACCAGTTTAATCCTTTTATGTTCATGTTTAGGTGTTTTTCCTGTGGGAGTTGATATTGCCCTCTTGCTTCCTCGTTTTTGAGGCCTGGGGTACTTGAGTTTTTTGGGCACAGGCACTGCATGTGTGATCTGGGCCAGACCTACTCTCAATTACTTGGAACCAAGTATGATCCATCTGAAATATGATTTATTTTAAATGGAGTTTAGAAAAGATATTTAGAAGCATTTTGCTAATCTGAGAAAAGCAGGTCTGAAATTCTGACTGTGGTGAACCTGGAAAAAGGCCTGAATACATAAAAATGCATTACTGTTAATCAAAGATAACCACACCGCAATGCTTTCATATTTGTCACACTACTCAAAAATATATCACAAATAGAAGTATGTTACAAATTTACTCAAACATCCGAAATTACACTATCTGTATACTTGTCCGAAACATACTCAAGTTATGGAACATTAATTAACTCTAATATGCGGAAGAACTCGAAAAAAAGGAAAAACGTTTAAAGAATGAAATTGAAAAATGAATGATACCCCGACGAACCACATTTTAAAATATTTGGTTAACTCACCATTGTCATCGCGTCGACCATGATTCCGCCAATGCCAGGCTTCTATTTGTTTACAGGTCATAATACACCAAATAGTTTCCCTATATAATTCAATGTAAAAGCGACAACTTTGAGCGAAAATAAATGCAACATTTTGCACATAGAGACCCCCATAACCATACCTTTTCTTAAAGGCCATTCTAAGCGGAATCGATTTATGCAATAAAAAAAGATATGTCATGTACAAAGCAAGAAAGAACTTGACACAAATCAAAATCGACTGTTTTATCAACTTTTTTTTTCGGCCGTTTCTTAGTGGAATGTAACCTTTTCTAGTGCAATGGTTTACTATAGTCTTCAAGTGTATCATATTTCAGGGATTCAGTAGTGAACACCTATTCATGCCCTACCATTATCTCCGCAAGATAACACCCGAATAATGGTAAAAAGTGTAAAACATGCCTTCCTGTCAACTATGATTTTTTTTTAGAGAGTACAGCCCTACATGAAGCGATCATTTAGTGTATTGTAACCTACAGTAGAAGCTGAGAACCATGCGTACAGAATATTTACACATGTTACGCACAATTTGATTGGCTGACTAACTCGGGATCTCGAGATCGCAAAAATTCTCTCCTCTTTTATTTAAAGCACCCTGCCTTTTTTTACTGCACCGCTCTTTTTTCACTCCTCTTTTATTTAGTTTTGCACTCCTCTTTTTCTATCGCGTGGCCACGACATAGCTAACTCGTGGCCACGAGTTAGCTATGTCGTGGCCACGAGATAGAAAAAAGAGCCACGAGTTAGCTATGTCGTGGCCACGAGATAGAAAAAAGAGGAGTGCTTTTTTCTTATTCGAGAATTCGAGATCCCGACTTAGCTAACTCGTTGCCACGAGATAGAAAAAAGAGGAGTGCAATTTAAAAAAAAGAGGAGTGGAGACACACCTCTATGCCACCATAACTATGTCATCGCACTTGTTTCCTGTTAATCTAACTGTCATTGATTTAGAACAGAGGAGGAAGCCTAAAAATACTATTTGCTGTGTCGGTACTAGAACGGATTTTTTTATAGAGATAGTGAATCCTAAGGCGTCTTGTAAGTTGACTGTTTCCGTAATGTTGTCTTGACAAGACTGGATGGAATCGCCTTGGAGACATGTGTCGTCAATGTATATAGAGCTAATGTGACCTTTCGCTCTGAGTGTAGCAAACACGGGCTTGAGGAGTTTTGTGAACACTAACGAACTTTTAGCATAACCCATCACTAGTGCCTTGAATTGATATTTAACGTCAAAATAAAACCAAAAAAATTTCCTGTCCTCGTTGTGAATGGGAATTGAATAAAAAGCATCCGCGATGTAAACAGATCCAAAATAACAATTCGGTCGCATTGCAGTTATAACGGACTCTAACGTTTCCATTTTAAAATGAACTTTGTCAACATATTGTTCATGGAACGATTTTAAATTTAAAATTATTCTCACACGCCCGTCTGCTTTTGGTCTTGAAAAAATATTTGAAATGTATTGTCCCGGGTCATTATCAGTTGCTAGTTCTATAATATTTTGGTCCAAAAATCGTTTGATTTCCGTACGAATTTTTTGAATTTGTTTCGCTTTGAAATTGTACGGTGTAGGTGGATTTTATTGAGACGGAATAGTATATAATTGTACTCTGTAACCGCAAATTGTGTTTAGAATCCACCTATCTGTGGTTATTTTGCTCCATTCTCTTAAAGCATTTGCAGTCTTACCCGCTTTAAAATTTTCCACTGTGTTGGTTAATGAATGGTTATTAAGGCGTATGGCATGACTTACAGGTGTTCTTATGGATTCCTGTTTTCCGGTTGTGCACATATCTGTTGTTGTTGTTGTTCCTGTTCTGTGCGCGGAAATGTGGTCGTCCCCGTTTTTGCTTGCCTTTGTTGTTCGCTGACATGTATTGCGACCTTGCTGCTGGTGTTCGGGCCGGAAATCCCGGCCGTTTGGCTAAAAAACGCTGCTTGGTGATTGGCTGCGTCGTTTGTTTAAAAGATTTAAAGTCTTCGTCCAATGTGTCTCCGAACAGCTGTGTAGCGGAGGGGACGTTTTTGCAAACCGCGTGATACATAGGATGCAGCTCCTTTTTGATTTTCTCTTGACGCAGAGATGAGGTAGCTGTCACTGCGTTGCTAAGGATTTTAAAAATGTCACCAACGAGTTCCTTAAGCTTGGAATCGTTTCCTATCCGAATAAGCTCCATGGATTGTAGTGTTGGCACTAACGCGGCGCAATAGTTTTGTTGCGCTTTTTGAAGCGTTAAGTCCATGGCCCTTGATTGGTGTGAGAGTTGTCGCCACATTGTGTCATTCACTTTCGGGACTTGCAGGTCAATGACGTTCTCGGGCCTGCTATACTTATTAAGCAGGTCATTTGTCTTTTCTTCCTTTGGCTTTCCCCGAAATGCTGCATTGCACAGTGTTGCCAATTGCTCGTTAATTGGCGGGCCTGGTAATTTTTCGCTGGTACAAAAATCACCCAGCTGAAAAACATCATCATCCCCGTCTGGGGCCTCTTCTTCTGGTGTCATGAAATGCGACGGGCTTTCCTAGTAAGAGTCATAGGTGCTGAGGCATATTTGTTTTGCCGGCACCTCTCCCGCAGCTGAATGTGTCACGACCATGGCAACCGAGGCTGCATTATCTTTCCCATTTGTAGCTGGGCGTTTAAAGGTCTTAATCTCATTCTGTAGCTTCGATACAGAGTCAGCCAATCCCTGCAGAGAGTTCCGCAATATCTGCATTTCGGACTGATCAGAAGGTGGCTGGAGTATATCAAAAATGTTGGAGCGTGACCGCTCCACGCTTGGCTAAATCGCAGATGACAGTCCCTCTGCCATTTGCCCTACAAAACATGTATTTTATTTATATTTGGAGGCTTTTTGCCATAATTTATTATCATACTATCATACATGATTGAAGAAAATGAAGCGATTTTGACGGTAAAGCGTTGCCTATTAGAAAAGCTTATTAGTTCAATGGATATTCTCCTTCATCTGGATGTCATTTAGACATATACAGCGCTCATAGCAGTCGTTATGCGTTTTAGCCTTTTAGGCACATTAAGTTGCGAATAACATATTGACCTTTTAGGTCGTTTTGCCATTTAGGCTGCAAGCAATATTTTATTGCATATCCTTGGTATATTGCTGCCTCATTTGCCTTTTAGGCTGCGTGCAATAATTTTATCGCATACCGCAAACGTACTAAGTTTTATTTTGGAGTTAGTAGATAATAATATTTCCACGATCAGACACGTACGTTGATTACTTTTTTTATTCTAATTATAATATGACATGACAATTTTATTATACATTAACTATTCTTCCCACATACCTTAATAATGTCTTGTTAGCCTTAACGTATTCCGAACAATGTAGTAAACAGGGCACTGTTAATATAGATCTTTGTGTTTACATCTAGTTTTTACATCCGTACACTAGCTGGCGTGATCTCGCTATGATCGCACTGGCTGGTGATGGTTGCGCCTCTCTCTGTGGGGCCTATTAGGGCGCAATGAGTGGGATGAAATCGGTTCGCTATATCAAAAAGTCAAGATAAGATTTCAATACAATATAAAGCAGATTGTACAGTCATTTACTGTCAGTACTCATCGAGTACTTTCTCTGAGCGAATAGATTTGCCCAGTGTTTTTTTTTAAAACAATTCTGCATACGTAATAAGCATGTTCAATTGGTGTGTCGCATGCTACAATCATTCTCTAGGTCAGATGGTACGGTCGTTATTCAAGGTCAAATATAAGATATCGTTCCTGAGCAAATCTTGTCCTGCAAATGTGGATCTTCCGATACTTTAAAATGTGCAGTCGTCATGCCCATGATGAAAGGAGACTTATGCAGAAGCCCCAGGACAAGTATTCATGAAATCTTATCTAAAATAAAACTTTCACATACAATTGTTTTTGTAAAATACAAAATACTTATTTTACAGAAAAGTGAAAATAATATCATTACTTTTCACAATATTTAGTTGTTTGGAACATTGAAAATAAAACAACCCTTAAACGAAATTTAGACTAAATATACTAGTTCAATGAAATACAATATTTTCCCCATAAAAAAGCTTTATGAACACGGACTGAGGTTCCTTGAACGATCCTGGGTAAAACTCTGTATAGTTGAGGGAGACCAATGCACCGGAATTCGGATTGAACTCGGAACTCCCCTGCTAAAGCATGACACCTGTTTCATTATACTACAGCCACCATATCAAACTGTGTTAATCTTAATAAACAATCTTTATTTCAATATCAACAAACACTCAAAATATGACTGGAAGACAAAATAAACAAACAGTTGTCATTGTATTCCAAATATATATATATATATATATATATATATATATATATATATATATATATATATATATATATATAGTGTCATAAAATCGAGATGCAGGTAAATAAAGCTTAAAGTTTGAAACATTTATTAAATATTGCCTTACAAAGGGATCAAAAAAGCTTGTGCACTTAAATAATGTAGCATCTGCAATCATATTAAATATAAAGCATGTCAATTCATTTTCACGGTAAAAATCTTAAATATAATGATTTTTGCCGTCGGATAATGATCCGACAGATTAGCATTAAAGACTGTTCTATTTTTATCAAATGGAAACATTTGGTGTCCGTATTAGCTTGGCCGAAAACTCCAAAGCCGGACAGGTACTAGTAATTCATGTAATGATTTGTTATGCATATTACATACTACAAGAACGCTTCTTTAAATTACTTAGTCCGAGAGTAGAAATAGAAGTGTAGTATGTACCAGGCATGTGCCCGTTTCACAAAAACAGTTGGCAGTGTAAAAATCGTACGGAATAGAATTTATCTAAATCCGACAACGGCCCGCGTGCTCTTCGAAGGGAGGTAATCGTTTTAAAACTTCACGGCCATAAGTCAGACCTGAGATCACCAAGTTTAGAGAAAACTTCAATAAAACTTAATATTTAGGAAGAAGTAATTGTGACATGTTAATTTCAATGATACTTAATGTATTGGTAGTATTGGTAGTAATTTTCTTAATTAAATGTACATGAATAATTAAAAAATATCAATGTAGCGAATCTTTGGTCGTCTATGGAAACATTCCTTTGGTCGTCTATGGAAACATTCGATGGTTTAAGCACTTGTAACAGAAAATAGCTGAAGAACAGTGACTAGAAAAATAAATTAACTTATCTCATTTGTAATCATCACTATAAATGACAAAATTGGTCGCAAATTACCATGTTACCTGGCTCTTTTATAATGGCTATGGCTCCATTACTAGTAGCCTAAACCCAAAGTACTTGGGTATTTGAGTTAAATACTTCATTTCCACGACTTGGCTATTAAAAAAGCGCCGTTGATCCACAGGCCGTGTCTACTATGGTCGCAAAGCTGGCTATTAACATTTCACCAGTGATCTCCACACCTTGTCGCACATGACCATAGTAGTTTGCTACGCTCATATGGGACCATGCGAAGAAAACGTTGGTGACATATAAAGAGCCTAATACTGCGGCCAAATGAAATTATTAGTAAAGATAAACGTTGCCATTCAATTGCCATCTACTGTGACCATATGAGACAATGCGTGGAAATCAGCCATTCATACAGCAAACTACTTTGACTGTATGCGACATGGTGTATATATCAACGGTAATATACAAGCATCCAACTGCTGTGACCACAGGGCCGTCGTCGGACTTTTCAAAGTGGTCACAGGCTCTAAGTGCCGGAGGCCTGCGAGCGCCGAATGCGCTAAGCTACTAGGGGGGGGGGGGGGGGGGGGGGGTGGGTCTGGGAGCATGCATCCCCGGAATTTGTTTTGAAACATAAAGGCTAAATCTTTACATCTGGGAGGTTTTGAGGCCAAAGTGCACGATATTACTAAGTTACACGGCACCGCACCAGGCTCCATATTATTTGCAAATGCGATAAACTAGGGAAAATAGTCTGAAGAAATCCATTTCCTTCCACTCCAGTTGTTAATTGGCTTAGTTGCAGTGTTGTAACACCTTTAAATTGTCCAAATACACAGCTGCGCCTTTCTCCTCGAGCAACAAACTCCTCTGCAATTAAGTTACGTCAAGAGCGTCCATTCTTTGCTTACGAACGTGCAAAGCCATAAGGTTGTTTAGTCTAGTTTAGGCCATTTTGCTTCTCAGATATGTCCTAATTCTCCGAAGCGCAGAGAACGTCCTGTCGCTTGTGGCATTTGTAGCTTGCATTGTCAGAAAGATTCGTATAAGTGCCTCAACATCTGAGTAGATCACCCGCAATGTAGGTGGAAGCTTGCGCATATAGTCAAGTACGTGTGACAGTCGGATCTGGCCATTGTGTTGTTTAGAAAAGTGTGTTCAAGTCAACCACAGTATTAAAATATGCCGTCATTTTCATGGATGGAAGCATCAATATTCCGAGGGAAAAACTTTGATAAAGAATTTGCACAGAGGGACAACAATTTATGCCACTAATGTTGAGGAAGGGAGCATATACTAGTATACATGTATAAACTAAAGATTTACCGTACACCCCTGTCTCCGGGCTCCCTTCGCTGAAATGGCAACGAATTTCACTAGATGATATAGATCTTAACTCATTTAGCCTCTTAATTTTGTTTGATATACCATGAACATGTATTGCTCAAATAAATCTTTTGGATTTCTTTAAGTTTTTCGTGTATGTTTATTCTTGGATTTGCAAAAGAAAATAACAAATACTATTCATTTCCTTCAATATGTGAACAAAGGGCATATAGCATTTTTCGTGTATTTTTATTATTGCAACATAGCGATGCTTATCATTGTACTCAGTTCGATGTATTTCCTCGTTTATTCGAAAAAAATCGTCTGCATCTTCCGGTATAAACATTCGGGAAATATGGAGTGTACGGTGGCTCCTTTGAACCATCGGAAAACAGCGAAGTTAGAAAGCAGATAGAACTACCGGGATTTTATCACTTTTGCAACAGCACCAGTTTTGTATTGACAATAGGCGGTTTTTTTTAAATAAGGAAGCATGATAAAATATGTCTGACCCAGAGGAGATTAAGCAATTCATCTCCTACCTCAGTTTTCATTTCTTTTTTTTGTCAAATTGTGGTCAGGCTATAGCCTGACCGGCCGACGGCCCACGACGGCACTGGACCATAAGCGACCAGGCGTAGATTACATTGGTGATATTTAAAGAGCGAAATACGAACTGTGTTCATACGCAACCAGGCGTGGAGGTCAGTGCCGATCTGGCATGGGATCAATTAACATCCCGCCTGGAATACAATGGCTCCGCCCACTTAATCACTTGATATAGCGGTCAGATAACCTAGAAAAGCTTACAACAAAGTGTCGTCTATGCCTATATATTACGCGCCATTCTGGATGACTTGAATTTACATATTCTTATCCCTTGTAACACTGGTAAAAACAAGGGCTGTTTGTAAAACATGCATGCCCCCCATATGGGCTGTCCGTTGTAGTGGCAGCCATTGTGTGAATACTATTTTTGTCACTGTGACCTTGACCTTTGACCTAGTGACCTGAAAATCAATAAGGGTCATCTGCGAGTCACGATCAATGTACCTATGAAGTGTCATAATCCTAGGCAAAAGCGTTCTTGAGTTATCATCCAAAAATCATTTTACTATTTCGGGTCACCGTGACCTTGACCTTTGACCTTGTGACCTCAAAATCAATAGGGGTCATCTGCGAGTCATGATCAATCTACCTATGAAATTTCATGATCCTAGGCGTATGCGTTCTTGAGTTATCATCCAAAAACCATTTTACTATTACGGGTCACCGTGACCTTGACCTTTGACCTAGTGACCTCAAAATCAATAGGGGTCATCTGCGAGTCATTATCAATCTACCCATGAAGTTTCATGATCCTAGGCGTATGCGTTCTTGAGTAATCCGGAAACCATTTTACTATTTCGGGTCACCGTGACCTTGACCTTTGACCTAGTGACCTCAAAATCAATAGGGGTCATCTGGGAGTCATGATCAATGTACCCATGAAGTTTCATGATCCTAGGCGTTTGCATTCTTGAGTTATCATCCGGAAACCATTTTACTATTTCGGGTCACCGTGACCTTGACCTTTGACCTAGTGACCTCAAAATCAATAGGGGTCATCTGCAAGTCATGATCAATGTACCTATGAAGTTTCATGATCCTAGCCCCAAGCGTTCTTGAGTTATCATCCGGAAACCACCTGGTGGACGGACCGACCGACCGACAGTCCGACAGACCGACAGACCGACCGACCGACATGTGCAAAGCAATATACCCCCTCTTCTTCGAAGGGGGGCATAAAAAGTGTTCGTATCATTTATTGATTTGAAAATGCAAAAAAAGGATTAGTTTTAAATAACCTTAGCTAATATACCATGGGTATTTCGGTAAGTTAAATACGCTCTCAGACGCTTGTGCGGGTACCAAAATCCCCCATGTTACTAGGGTTTTGTTGGTATTAATAATTAATTATCCCCACGCTTTTTGAAAAAAAGGTGGGGATATTGTGGTTATCTCCGCCGTCCGTCCGTCCGTCCATCTGTCTGTCTGTCTGTCTGTCCGTCCGTCCTGGCCACTATCTCCTCCTACACTAAAAGCACTAGAACCTTGAAACTTACACACATGGTAGCTATGAGCATATGTGCGACCCTGCACTATTTGGAATTTTGATCTGACCCCTGGGTCAAAAGTAATAGCGGTTGGGGTGGGGCCGCGTCAGAAATTATCACTCATTTTTTTAGGTTATTTTACATTTACTTCTTTATTTCTACACCGATTCACTTCAAATTGATACTGGACCTCTCTTATGACAATACGGTCAATCTCAACCATGCATGGCCCCATTCCCAACCCTGGGGCGCCCCGCCCACATAGACCACACCCACCAAAAATTTCCATTTACTATAATTTTTTCATTTCTATACGGATTCACTTCAAATTGATACTGAACTTTTGTTATGACATTAGGGTCAATCTCAACTATGCATGGCCCCAATCCCAACCCTGGGGCGCCCGCCCACATAGGCCACACCCACCAAAAAAATCCATTTACTATAATTTTTACATTTCTACACGGATTCACTTCAAATTGATACTGAACTTCTCTTATGACATTAGGGTCAATCTCAACTATGCATGGCCCCATAACCAACCCTGAGGCCCCGCCCACATAGACCACACCCACCAAAAATTGCCTTTACTATAATTTCTTCATTTCTACATCGATTCACTTCAAATTGATATTGAACTTCTCTTATGACAATACAGTCAATCTCAACTATGCATGACCCCATTACCAACCCTGGGGCGCCCCGCCCACATAGACCACACCCACCCAAAATTGCCTTTTACTATAATTTCTTCATTTCTACACCGATTCACTTCAAATTGATACTGAACCTCTCTTATGACAATACGGTCAATCTCAACTATGCATGGCCCCATTACCAACCCTGGGGCCCCGCCCACATAGACCACACCCGCCCAAAATTGCCTTTTACTATAATTTCTTCATTTCTACACCGATTCACTTCAAATTGATACTGAACTTCTCTTATGACAATACGGTCAATCTCAACTATGCATGGCACAATTACCAACCCTGGGGCGCCCTGCCCACATATGTCACACCCACCCAAAATTGCCTTTTACTATAACTTCTTCATTTGTACACCAATTCACTTCTAATTGATGATGAACTTCTCTTATGACAATACGGTTAATCTCAGCTATGCATGGCCCCATTACCAACCCTGGGGCACACCTAGATCAAACATTCGGCGTGGGGATACGCGTCGGCCTCTGCCGCGCCATTTCTAGTTACACTTTTAACCCAATCAAATAATCAAGGTATACAAACTGACATCATTATTATGGATTTTCGTAAGCATTCGATAAAGTACCCCACTAGCACCTCTAATACAAACTTAATACTTAGGAATTAATTCAATTGCTTTCTTCTGGATATCTGACTTCCTAACAAATAGACCTTTGGAGTCCCACATGACACTGTCTTTGGAAACATCTTATTTCTGATTTATTTATGACTGCTGAGTGTATAAAACATAGCACTCTAAGACGTTTTGCAGATGATAGCATTGTCTACAAAAATATCAAATACCTCTTCGACATCCATTACCTCCAGTGGACATTTGTATAAATATGGATACATTTAGCCAATCCAAAAGATAACGTTATTCCGATAAAGATAGCCTAAGTCAAATACCTTGGCTAAATCCTATCCCAAACTAAATAATAAAAAAACGTGCACCTCTTCGAATATCTATTTTTTTCATACAATCACTAACAAAAAAAGATGTCCTAAAATTGAAGATAACCAAAACTTATCCGCTAGATTAGAGTTATCCAGATTTATACAATTGGCTACAGCTAGATATTGAAGCTGCTGGTCGGTGGGAGAAGGAATGGTTAAGGAAATTCCACCCAGAAAAATGCAACATCTTCAGCATTACTAAAAAAAGAAATCTTGTCATCTTTTCATAAAAATCTACATGAACATATCCTTGAAAAAGTATATCACGGCAAATATCTAGGTCTTACACTCAAAAGTAACCTCAAATGGGATTAACATATTAACTTAATCACTAATAATGCAAACATGGCACTATGATTTCTTCGCCGCAACTTAAAAATTTGCTAATCAAAAGTTAAAGTTCATTGTTAAAAAGCAATAGATAGGCCTTAATTAGAATACTCCTCCACTGTCTGGGACCCAACTACAAAAGCTCAAATAAATAAACAAACGGGAAAAGTACAAAATTCGAAACAAACAGATATCAAAACACAATCTCAGTAACTAATATGATTGACAACCTGAATTGACCCACTCTTAAAACACGCAGAACAAAATTCCGTCTCATCATGCTATATAAAATTATCCACCATGTTGTTGTCACCACTTCTCGTGAAAATCTCCTTGTTCATGTTAACCGCCGATCAAGACTCAGTATGAACACTTGCTTTCGACAAAGACAAACCTCAAAAGACTTATACATTCTCATTCTACCCAAGAACTGGTATCAAATGGAACTCACTACCTCCCTCTATACACGAGGATGCCACTGTCCCCCTTATCCACCCGTAAGCAATTACAATTTAATTTTTTTAAATTTACAACCAACTGAGCACATTTAATTTGTACAGGTATCACCCCTTCACCGGCATATTAATTTAGAAGGGGTGCTGTATCGGAAGAAGAGGAAAAAAGAAGAAAAAACAAATAGAAGTTTCGTTGTCTACGGACTACTTTGACTTTCATTCGGTACCCCTCGCAGATTATCAATAATTCGATGTTTGACGGAAAGGGCCGAGAATGTGCGATTGTTTTTACTTTATTTTCGATAGAATCCATAGACACCGATTATGGCTAGACTTTGGAAAATAATCGAGTATGTTTAAAAATGGTGGATGCTGTTGGTCTTATTTCCGGCGTTGTAAAGCAGACGTGACATTTGTTAAATGCTCCTTTTAGAGAGTTTATTTCGATGGTGATTTTGTAAGTTATATATACTTAACACATATATATGTCAGTGCAACATGTTAAACTTAGAAGAACCGTTTTCAAGCCCATGATAAACCGGCATTGTCCACTCCCATTTATTCTCATAACAATTAGACATCGTATTCGACATTAATTTACTGTCATGACAAATAAGAAAAGTGTATGCCGTTGGTCAGACAGAAAATTTATGACTGACAGGAGGACAATTTGTTTCGACTTGTTCAGCGTTTGAACGTGAAAGGATCCAGAAACTAAATCTAAAAATGTGATATTGTCAGATTGGGTATTTTGGATATATCATGGACGAACCATCTTTCGAACCTCCTAATTTTTGACATGTCAAGTTGACTCAAATATAATATTGAAATTAGTGAAACATATTAATGAGTACTCTATTTGATAACTTGTTTATACATGGCTGACAACTTTAATTGCTATGTAAATCCTCTTTTGATAACAGATTTTTGCAAGTTTCCAGCACATCCATATCATGTAAAACTATCAATGCTGCCAAAACAACGAGTACCTGCTTTTGAACCCTTCAGTGTACACCATTAAAAATAAATTAGTCACATGTTTAGACCATGGTCACGTGACTTATTGCAGCAGCCAAAATGTGTAAATTGTCAAGCAAAGTTGACAACAAAAATTAGACCATGTTTTTATATTTTTTTAAGGAAAATCCTTATATATGTAAAAAGCATAAAGAAATACGATGATGTTTACTTGTTTTATGATAATTCTACTTATTCTAACTGTTTTGACGCATTTTTGTCGATTTGCCAATACATATGAGTCGTCGTAAACAAATTACATATACACAAAAAACGGTGACGTAGTGCGCATGCGGGTATGCGAATAAAATGTAAACAAATGAAGGGTTCCAAAAGAGGTGAGGTTCGAGAAGAGGTACTTTAACGTTAGGGGTATTTTCAACAATCACACATTTTCTTGGATAAATACATGTGTTGTGTATGCTCGGCATTAGTAACTTTTTATTTAATTTGCATACACACAGATAACGCTATTTAAATGTAACTGTTTTTCACTTAACAAATAAAACTACAAACTCACAAGTCACATTTGTACACTAGTCCATATAAACGGACTCCCAGAGCCTTTGATAATTTTTGCTATGGCGGCTCTGGCAGTCCATATGCACCCCTTCATAAACATGGGTGCAGTTCAGCGCAGCGAATCCGTGCGCTTCACTCAACAGACCTCGTTCAAGAAAAATTGAGGAAAATAATGAATAAACTTCATAAACATGTTAAATTACCTGAATGGCAACCTACGGATGTTATCCTTTGCATGCACCCTATAAAAACACGACGATGTTTCAACACACTTTTCTCGCTGACATGTTTATGTTTAAATTTGAAACAGTGTATTCTGTATCGAATACCACATCGTTATCGACTTTATAGGCTGGAGCCAACCCATGTGAAAGACGTCGGACCTCTGACATTTCCGATAAAATTTGCTGAGGTCCGGTATCTTTCCCTAAACTGGCGGTCCTCGTGTCCAAAACGAAAAAAACAATAAGTAAAACTTTGTTTTGGGTTGGAAATGAAAATGAAACTATGAATATGTAAAAAAATACTGACTGGTATGAATCAATCTACTTTGATAGACGGTTTGACGATGAAATAAAAAGATTTGTTACAAACCAGTCGAACTTGCTATCTTTACTTGTGACGTAACAAACTCGTAGTGCTATTCTTTGAACATGTCAAATATTGGCGTTGTTTTGTGGCGTAAGCGACACAACAAATTTTTGATTGGTTGAAATGAATTTTACTGGTTTCAATCCTTGTGATGATCGTAAAGCGAAAGCGGGGAACCATACGACCTTTGCCTGTTCCGTGTCAACATTGAAAGCGAAAAAATCAGCACTTCAACCGGTTGCGAATACGTGTATTTTTTATCAGGTGATTTTGTTTCATATTGTATTTGTTTTACGTTTTTGCAATACCTTTTATTTGTGTAAAGTCTTAATCTATTTATTTCTGAGCCTGAATATTATTTTGTAACTAAACACTAAAACTAGCTGTAAAGTGTGTCACTGTCAGACTCATAATGTCATTTTCATTGCTACGTTATTTTGACGGGGCTAAGTCTGGCGAAAAAAGAAAAAGCCAGGTGAGTATTGACCAAAGAGCAGAGGAAAATAAAAAGAGGTGGAAGGCTTATGAAGTAGAAAAACATGACGAAAGAGGATTTCAAGAGGTTTGGAAAAAGGACAGGACATGGCTTCAATTTAATGATGTATTTTGAATTGTAAAACATTGTGAACGAAATAATGATACAAATAAACTCTATTAAAGGTATTCTCTGGTATTTGGTTAAAGAAGAACAAGGTCCGGTAAAATCTGGTGAGGTCCTGTAAATTTTAAATGTTATAGGACCTCATGTCCTGTAAGATTTTTTAACCAGGTTTTCCGAAGGAAAAAACTGGTTATTAGATTGGCGAATGCGGGCTGGCTGGCTGGCGGGCTGGCTGGCGGGCTGGCGGGCGGAACAAGCTTGTCCGGGCCATAACTATGTCGTTCATTGTCAGATTTTAAAATCATTTGGCACATTTGTTCACCATCATTGGGCGGTGTGTCGCGCGAAATAATTACGTCGATATCTCCAAGGTCAAGGTCACACTTTGAGTTCAAAGGTCAAAAATGGCCATAAATGAGCTTGTCCTGGCCATAACTATGTCATTCATTGTGAGATTTTAAAATCATTTGGCACATTTGTTCACCATCATGGGACGGTGTGTCGCACGAAAGAATCACGTCAATATCTCCAATGTCAAGGTCGCCACGACTAAAAATAGATTTTTTTTTAAAACAAACTTACAAAGGGGGTTAATTTTGTTTGTTCATTTCAAAAGTTCAGTTTGAGTTTTCTCCCTTTAGCAGATTTTTTTTCACAATGAAAACCTGGTTTTGTGACAATTTTGTTCTTGTTTGTCTTTCGCATGGGTTGCTGGAGCACATAACTCGACGTGCAAAATATTGGTGTACTGCAACCTAACCAATATTGGGTCAATTTTCCAATATGGTGGATACAGCGTACAAAACAAAACCTAAGTCAATAAAATCAATTATTTCTTGCTTTAATGGTACCATTTGGATGAGTTTGTGGTTTAGATAGGTAAACTTTAATAAGTTCTTGCAGTTTCAGTGTTCCTTAACCCTTGCATTTTTGATAACATTTTGCACCCATGGACAAGAGAGAGCACATTGCAACTTGAAGCAGCCCATTGGGCTATAAAGCTTACAGTTGAATTATTGCAACTCATTCGTACACAAAAGTTTTCATCCATTTTAACTAATCCCTGAGTATTTTAAGTCATTATTTAACATTTAAATATTTTATTTGGAATCAAAATGTTGTCATTTTGTCTGTTTAACACACAAGAACATCCCAGAATAGCTACATGAGATGACACATTTTTGTATACTCCGGTTACAGCGTATCAAGTGGTTAAAGAAACAAATAAAAGAATTACTGAATTAATGCAAACAATGCATCAAACAACAATTGACCTTAAAGATTTATGTATTTCTCTTTAAAACCATGTCAAAATTGTTTATTTACAGCATGTTTAACCATGCAAAGCCAATAATTCCATACACAGTGATTTTTTTTGCTTTTATTTGTTACAGCCTGTGCCATTTTAATTGGGAAAATTAGTGTGATAAACCATGAAATTGGGAAAAATAATTTGATAAACCATGAAATTGGGAAAAAATAAGCATTATAAATATGATTATAAGTAACAGAATTAAAATTGTTTTTAAGTGCATGTCCAGGGGGTTTTCTAGCCATTTTGGAAAAAGGAGTCTGGTCAAATGGGATTGCTTTAATTGATAAAAGCGGCAAATTTGGGAATTATTTATTGACCAAAAGAACTAAATTAAAGTTATATATTTTGTAGGATGTTAAAATAAAAAGTTGAGATCTAGAGTAAAGAAATCAAAAGTCATAAGAGACTTCTTTCTTGAAAAAACAAAAATAATAATTATTTTGTTTGGAAATTGGGAATTTTTTGGGAAATTTTGGTCAGCCTTTGGGGAAAAAACTTTGATTTTTGCTTTTGGGAAGCTGCAGACCATCGGCAATAATTTTTAGCAAAAAAAATCACTGACTATGCTCGTGTTTACCTCGTATCAAGACTTCACACCAGAAAGGGAGA
The DNA here is from genome assembly GCF_020536995.1 of Dreissena polymorpha. Classification (NCBI taxonomy): domain Eukaryota; kingdom Metazoa; phylum Mollusca; class Bivalvia; order Myida; family Dreissenidae; genus Dreissena; species Dreissena polymorpha. The sequence goes on from NC_068364.1 coordinate 87,563,338, forward strand.
GTGCTTGATTGTATTACGCCAACTAAACTGAAAAATTTGATTCAGCCAACTATTTAAAAAATTTGATATAACAAACATCCTATCGGAACGGGGGTTTCAGCGTTTTTCCTCATCACTTTGGGAATGGTACCGGTGCCGGTCAAATTGGGAAAATGAGCTTTGTTTTCATCCATAGGGAAATTTATACTTTATGCTGAAAACTTCTTAGAGCATTTACAAATAATAATAAGTTGCATTAAACAAACTCAAACAAAGAAACAGTTTACCATCTAGTTTATTTTATACATGACTCAACAATCAATTTTATAGGTTAATGTCTGATCTTCAAGGTCCTTGAAATTTCCCCTAGGAAACAGGCACGGTGCCTATACTAGGTGACTTTCAAAGATCTGTGTTGGGAGAATAAAGCGCGACCCAGTTAACATTTTTAATGATGTCTTTTTAAATATTTAATCATTTTTAATGAGATGAAGTGGAGAGTCCGCTCATTTGTAAGAGTTTTCTATAGGTATCATGATCTTTTCAAACAAAAAAGTATTTTTTCAGTTATGTGCAACTGCGCTTTGTAATATGAAGTCCCCACACTGATCCGACATGTGTCTAACTGTTCAAACGCGCAGTTGCACTTTACTGAAAAAATACCTATTTGTTTGAAAAGATCATGGTTAACAATCACTGATTTGAGCTTCACTTGATTGTGGTAGCAAAGCAAAAGTGTAAATATCACCAATTTTTTTTCCTATGAATTGGGAATTTTTTACGTCAATTGGGAATTTTCAATCTTGTAATTGGGAAAAATGGTCGCATTGGGAATGGTGCCGTTTTCCGGTACCAACTTTATACAGAGGAAAAATGCTGGGGTTTTCCCACTGAACACGCGTATATGGCTCTTTTCTAGAATCATCTATGATTCCATGCAACATTTTCTGAAAATCAAGAGAAAGTGAAACTAATTAATTTGAAGTTGTGTTACTACTAGAGTAGTGCAGTCATCTGCTTCACTTTGTAATTTACCGTACATTCCTTTGTATAGCGCGCAGTTTTTAACCTCCAAATTTCAATTAAAAAGTTGATGGGTGTAATACATTGAAACAACGCTTTCCTTGCTGTAAAATTGCGAATAATTCATTTCATAATCGTACATAATCATAAAATCCGCCATTTTTGTATTACAGAAAACTACACCCTATAATCTTACAGACTGAAGGGGCTGTTGTTGAAACAACAAAAAGTCGGTAATGGCAGATATGAACGGTGTCGCATTTGTTATTAACAATAAAATAAAATGTTGGAATAAAGTATGCGAACATTTATTTGTCTGTGTTTGTGCAATTCTACATTGGCAGCTTACCTTGAACTGGTAAAGGTATTTGGTCATTTTTGCAGGTAACCGTAGGTGTTAACAGGGACTTTTCAAGTGTTTTCTGGTTTGGACCAGGTTTTTAGCGCATTCATTGTTCATAACATTCACGCCTGTGTAACGCGACAAACAATAACCCTACTTGGCCAACATAATAGATTAACAGTTTTACGTTTATACTGACATGTCTCAACAACTGTCTCCCATGGGCCACAAAGTTTTATTCAGCATTCAAATTTAAAGCTCATGCTTTCCCCAAGGAAGAATGACATGATGTACATGAATTCTTATTTTCTCACGTTTTACACGAAATGCACGCGGACTGTTAATCTGTTGCTAGAAAATTACAAAATTGTCAGGAAATATTAGTGCTATGCAACCCATGCTCCTAATCATAATGACGCTTCCTATTTTTAATGCTTACCGGTAATTAAGCTTTCCAATGCCCAGGATTATTGGATTGCGCAATAGTAAAATGGCGGCCATTTTCGGTCCGAGTTGGTGGTTTTATTGTCATTAAAAAAATGTATCCATTTTTGCATTAATAAAACGGCCTGCGCGCTATACATGGGAGCGCGCTTTACGAGGGAAAATTCTGTATGTGGAAATTTAATGAAAATTACCAATAAAATGTATTGAATATGGATAAATTTGGATTATTTTATTGTAAGTATGATTTTAAATTCCAGTTATAGTAAAATACCTGTTGTTCCTTATTTTGGTTGTGTTTGTGTTTATTTTCAAGCGTAGTAATGGAAGTGAAATAAAATAAACTAGAAATGGCGTGGCAGAGGCCGACGCGTATCCCCACGACGCATGTTTGACCCAGGGGCGCCCCAGGGTTGGTAATGGGGCCATGCATAGTTGAGATTGACCGTATTGTCATAAGAGAAGTTCAGTATCAATTAGAAGTGAAGCGGTGTAGAAATGAAGAAATTATAGTAAAAGAAAATTTTGGGTGGGTGTGGCCTATTATGGGCGGGGCGCCCCAGGGTTGGTAATGGGGCCATACATAGTTGAGATTGACCGTATTGTCATTAAAGAGGTTCAGTATCAATTTGAAGTGAATTGGTGTAGAAATGAAGAAATTATAGTAAAAGGCAATTTTGGGTGGGCGTGGCCTATGTGGGCGGGGCGCTCGACGGTTGGTAATGGGGCCATGCATAGTTGAGATTTAAACTGTATTGTCATAAGAGAGGTTCAGTATCACTTTGAAGTGAATTTGTGTAGAAATGAAAAAATTGTAGTAAAAGGCAATTTTGGGTGGGCGTGGCCTATGTGGGCGGGGCGCCCCAGGGTTGGTAATGGGGCCATGCATAGCTGAGATTGACCGTATTGTCATAAGAGAGGTTCAGTATCAATTTGGAGTGAATCGGTGTAGAAATGAAGAAATTATAGTAAAAGGCAATTTTGGGTGGGCGTGGGTTATGTGGCCGGGGCGCCCCAGGGTTGGTAATGGGGCCATGCATAGTTGAGATTGACCGTATTGTCATAATAGAGGCTCAGTATCAATTTGAAGTAAATCGGTGCAGAAATGAAGAAGTTAATGTAAAATAACATAAAAAAATAAGTGAAAATCTCTGACCCAGCCCGCCCCAACCCCCATTACTTTTGACCCAGGGGTCAGATCAAAATTCTGTCACTGTCACCGTCGCACATATGCTCATAGCTACCATGTATGTAAGTTTCAAGGTTCTAGTGCTAATAGTGTAGGAGGAGCAGGTGGCCAGGACGGACGGACGGACAGACGCACATCACCACAATATCCCCACTTTTTCTTCGAAAAACGTGGGGATAAAAATATCTATTTTACTTAAAAATGATATCATTGCATGTTATGAAAGTTTTAATTAATGAGTGCGCTTGGCCTTTTTAAACAACTATTGCTATAGGTTTTATGGATTCTTTCCTCTTTCCAGAAAGCACCTTAGACTATTCAAATGTTTTTGGAGAGTAATATGAAAATGGATATAATGAACATAGCACTACACAATTTTCAAATAATATCCATATTCCAGTTCAAATTGTATTTAAAAAAAAAAAATAAGTTTAAAGAGCTTATATTTTATGTGCTGTATAATGGAGTTGATTGTGACCATGGAAACTAATGTACAAAACATTTGCAGTGAGAGACTATTTTGTTCAAATGTAAACCAACTTAAACATGTTTACTGTTAGTATTTTTGGAAACATTTGTCGGTAATGTATTTGTTTTAATTACTAAGATTAATTGTATGTAACCTTTTGCATTTTTATCATCATTTATCTATAGAAGCCTTACACCATCGAAAATATGCGAAATATGTTGGAAAAAAACCCATATTAAACCCACTCACCCTGAAGAATTATTTGTGAAATTTCAAAACATCCCGTCCTTAGCGCCACCTCTGAAGTAGCATTGGCTCATTTAATAATGCATCACAAAAATGAGGTGGGGTCAGTGATTAACGTCCGTGAAATAGATTCAGTTTGATTATTTACAACAGTTGTAAACAATTTAGAAAAAGTTAAACAAATATCTAAAGTATGGGAAGCTTCACTACTAAGAGGACATGTGCATATTATCAGCCGGTTCTGGTTGGATGATTTATAGCTCCACTGGCCAAAGGCCAGCGGGGCTTATGTCATGGTCCTGTGTCCGTTGTGTGTGCGTCCGTGCATGCGTGCGTCCGTGCGTTAACTTTTTCTTTAAACATCTTTTCCTAAACTAAACTGGTCGATTTCTGATGAAATTTCTCAGGAATGTTCATGTGTTAAACCTCTTTCAAATTTGTTCAAATTATGCCCCTGGGGTCAAATTTGACCCTGCCCCAGGGGGTCAAAAAATTGAAAATTTGCTTATATAAGGCCTATTTTGTGCAAACTTTAAAAATCTTCTTGTCCATAACCATTGGGCCTAGGGCTACCAAATTTAGTATGTAGTGACATCTTATAGTCCTCTACCAAGTTTGTTCAAATTATGCCCCTGGGGTCAAAATTGACCCTGCCCCGGGGAGTCAAAAAATTGAACATTAATTTTGCTTATATAAGGCCTATTTTGTGCAAACTTTAAAAATCTTCTTGTCCATAACCATTGGGCCTAGGGCTACCAAATTTGCTATGTAGTGACATCTTATAGTCCTCTACCAAGTGTGTTCAAATTATGCCCCTTGGGTTAAATTTGACCCTGCCCCGGGGGTCAAAAAATTGAAAATTTGCTTATATAAGGCCTATTTTGTGCAAACTTTAAAAATCTTCTTGTCCATAACCATTGGGCGTAGGGCTACCAAATTTGCTATGTAGTGACATCTTATAGTCCTCTACCAAGTTTGTTCAAATTATGTCCCTGGGGTCAAATTTGACCCTGCCATGGGGGGTTAAAAAATTGAAAATTTGCTTATATAAGGCCTATTTTGTGCAAACTTTAAAAATCTTCTTGTCCATAACCATTGGACTTAGGGCTACCAAATTTGGTATGTAGTGACATCTTATAGTCCTCTACCAAGTTTGTTCAAATTATGCCCCTGGGGTCAAATTTGACCCTGCCATGGGGGGTTAAAAAATTGAAAATTTGCTTATATAAGGCCTATTTTATGCAAACTTTAAAAATCTTCTTGTCCATAACCATTGGGCCTAGGGCTACCAAATTTGCTATGTAGTGACATCTTATAGTCCTCTACCAAGTGTGTTCAAATTATGCCCCTTGGGTTAAATTTGACCCTGCCCCGGGGGGTCAAAAAATTGAAAATTTGCTTATATAAGGCCTATTTTGTGCAAACTTTAAAAATCTTCTTGTCCATAACCATTGGGCGTAGGGCTACCAAATTTGGTATGTAGTGACATCTTATAGTCCTCTACCAAGTTTGTTCAAATTATGTCCCTGGGGTCAAATTTGACCCTGTCCCGGGGGGTTAAAAAATTGGATATTTGCTTATATAAGGCCTATTTTGTGCAAACTTTAAAAATCTTCTTGTCCATAACCATTGGACTTAGGGCTACCAAATTTGGTATGTAGTGACATCTTATAGTCCTCTACCAAGTTTGTTCAAATTATGCCCCTGGGGTCAAATTTGACCCTGCCATGGGGGGTTAAAAAAATGAAAATTTGCTTATATAAGGCCTATTTTATGCAAACTTTAAAAATCTTCTTGTCCATAACCATTGGGCCTAGGGCTACCAAATTTGCTATGTAGTGACATCTTATAGTCCTCTACCAAGTTTGTTCAAATTATGCCCCTGGGGTCAAATTTGACCCTGCCGGGGGGGGGGGGGGTGTGTAAAAAAATTGAACATTTGCTTATATAAGGCCTATTTTGTGAAAACTTTAAAAATCTAACTGTCCATAACCATTGGGCCAAGGGCTACCAAATTTGGTATGTAGTGACATCTTATAGTCCTCTACCAAGTTTGTTCAAATTATGCCCCTGGGGTCAAATTTGACCCTGCCCTGGGGGGTCAAAAATCGAAAATTTGCTTATGTAAGGCCTATTTTGTGAAAACTTTAAAAATCCTACGTCCATAACCATTGGGCCTAGGGCTACCAAATTTGCTATGTAGTGACATCTAATAGTCCTCAACCAAGTTTGTTCAAGTTATGCCCCTGGGGTCAAATTTGACCCTGCCCTGGGGGGTCAAAAATCGAAAATTTGCTTATATAAGGCCTATTTTGTGCAAACTTTAAAAATCTTCTTGTCCATAACCGTATGGCATAGGGCTACCAAATTTGGTATGTAATGTCATCTTATAGTCCTCTACCAAGTTTGTTCAAATTAAGCCCCTGGGATCAAATTTGACCATTCCCCAGGGGTCACAAAATTGAAAATATGCTTATATTGGGCCCATTTTGTGCAAACTAAAAAAATTCTCTTGTCCATAACCATTGGGCCTATTTCTACCAAATTCGGTAGGTAGTGACATATAATAGTTCTCTACTTAGTTTGTTCAAATTATGCCCTTGGGAACAAATTTGACCTTGCCCCAGGGGTCACAAAAATGAACATATGCTTAAATAAGGCCTATTGTGTGCAAACTTTAAAAATCTTCTTGTTCTTAATTATAGAGCCTAGGGCTACTAAATTTGGTATGTAGTGATATCTAATAGTCCTCTACCAAATTTGTTCAAATTATTCCCCTGGGCTCAAATTTGAACCGGCCCCGGGCTCACAAAACTGAACATATGACGTTTACCAGTGGAGACTACTGCGGCCGTTTGGCTGTTACCAACAACAACATCAACATCTTGAAAACATGAGATAAAACCCTGTCATTTAGTGCCATTTTAGATCAGATGGTGACTGCTTACAAAGGCATTGAAGTAAGAACATGTGTTATGAATGTTTTTCTTACAAACTGAAAAAAGTGGGGTTTTATTTAAATATGTCGAAAGTGACCGGACGAAAATATTTTGGATGTTAATTTCATGTCTTTTTTGTTGTGTTTAAACCAGTTTAATAATATGTTATTGATTTTAAAAACACAACTTCCATGAATATAATATTTCAAGAAAAGTCAATAAATGATACTGCATGGTAAACTCAAACTTTGTATCCAAGAGAAGGTGTTGAAATTAATGAAGTGCAATGTTCTTAACTTCGAATATGCTGCTTTTTAATAACTAATGATTCATTGATCCATTTGTGAATCGTTACTCATGAATTGTGGATATGATTGTCAATTGCTCAACAATCCATATATATTTCTGACCATTTTATAATTTTCTTAATATAAGTTATGAATTGATCTTAGAAGTCAAATGTATTACTTAATTAAATACATTTATAAATATAAAGAAATAATCTTTAGATAATCATAATATTCTCAGGCCTGTTGGTCTTAGGGATGTGTGGGTTGATGAACAATTTCTCCTTTTATCACAATGATTTCTACCCTACCTGATCATTTCCTTCATATTCCATTTTAATTTAATTGACGTCTGCAACCTCTTTCAAATTGGGAAAGTCCAAAATGTGTCGTTTGGTAAAGGGTTAAGGCATTTTGATTCCTATGGGTCTTGTGAATCTGTTTCAAATCAAATGCGTAGATTTGATCTTCAGCTTCTAAAAATATGTGACATAGAAACAACGACAATATCTTTTGGAGAGATAAATGTACCTACGTTATAAGCAAAGGACCTGTGCAACAATTCCCGGGCTTTTAAGTCTGTTTAGTTAACATGGTAGTAACTTTTTCCATATATAAAAATGCTCACCCTTCCAACTTTAAACCCCCAGTGGGACGAGGGATAGAAAGAGAAAGTCACATGCTTGAGTACATTTCAACCCATGCGCATTGCACGTTTTTTTTCGCAAAGAAAAAACAGTGGAGCGATACAGGGTCATCATGGCCCTCTTGTTCACAGACTTATGGCCCTTTGAAATTTTCCATTAACTGTACACATAGTGCAATTCTTGTCCGGGTGATTTCTCAGCAACCAATGACTGGAATTCAATGAAACTTTATGAAAAGATAAACTACCAAGAGGAAATGTGCATATTTTCAGCCGGTTCTCGTCGGATGATTTTTCACAGAGTTATGGCCCTTTGAAATTTTCCATTGTACATATAGTGCAATTCTTGTCCAAGCTATTTCTCAGCAACTTATTATGGGAATTCAATGAGATATATTGCATATTTTAAAACTTGGGAAAGCATCTGGTTGCGATGGTATAAGCCATTGTATGTTAAAAAATACATCCAAAACAGTATGTGTTCCACTTTGTATATTGTTCAATATGTCTTTAAATCAGTGTCAATTTCCAACACTATGGAAAAAAGCATATGTAATTCCATTGTTTAAGAAAGGCGACAAACACGATTGCAGTAATTATCGCCCTGTTTCACTACTCTCATGTGTTGGTAAAGTATTTGAAAGAGTATTATTTAAACATTTTTATAACTATATGTTGGCTAACGATCTATTTCAAAGTTCCCAATCCGGATTTAGACCGGGTCATAGCGCCGTCTATCAACTGTTAGAAATGTACGACTCTCTATGCAAAAATCTTAATGAAAAGAAGCACACTTGTCTTGTTTTTTTGTGATGTTTCAAAAGCATTTGATAGAGTGTGGCACAGAGGTCTTATTCATAAACTTGAAGCTTATGGCTTTAAAAATGAATTGCTATTATGGCTTACTGATTATATCTCAAACAGGTCACAACAAGTTCTTATCAAAGATACCATCTCTGACAGTAAGCCTATTAAAGCTGGTGTACCCCGGAGTTCTGTCCTTGGTCCTCTTTTATTCTTAATCTATATTAATGATATATCTGAAAATCTGGATAGTGACTTACTAGACTGTTTGCTGATGACACTTCTCTTGCGTATGCTTCTAAAGATATTTCCGAAATAACCGCAATTATTAACTCTGACCTTGAAAAGCTTGACTGTTGGTCCAGGAAATGGCTTGTGTCTTTTAATCCAAATAAAACTGAATTCATTTTTGTGTCAAACACATTATCCGGAGAAGCATTAAAACTGCAATTTCAAAATACCGTGTTAGCATCATCAAACACCCATAAACATCTTGGGGTTACATTAAGTTCAAATGCCAAATGGTCTGACCATGTAAATAATGTTTTTGATTCCTGTTCAAAGAAAATAAATGTTCTTCGAAAACTTAAGTATATATTATCGAAAAGTAACATTCTTAAACTCTATCGAACCTTTATTCTTCCAATCTTAGAGTATGCTAGTGAAGTTTGGGACGGTTGTACTGAATATGAAAGCAATAGGCTGGAACATTTACAATTGGAAGTTGCTAGAATTGCATGTGGGTTACCCCTCTTCTGTAGTAAAGAGAACTTATATAAAGAATCTGGTCTTGAACCCTTAGCCTCGAGGAGACAAAGAAAAAAACTAGTAACATTTTATAAAATTCACGCTCATTTAACACCCTCTTATTTATCAAATCTACTTCCACAACATGTCGGTAGTATATCACATTACAATCTAAGAAATCAAGGAAATTACTCTATGCCCCAATCGCGATTAACTTCATACAGTATATCGTATTTTCCATCTACATTAAAATTGTGGAATGACCTTAATATAGACACAAGAGAAAAACCTACAATATCTTCTTTCAGATCAGCGATAACCCCACAGCCACTTGTGTGCCCAAAATACTATAATATAGGCAAAAGAAAAGTAAACATTGCTCACACAAGACTTAGAAATCTGTGTAGTAGTTTAAACTAAGATCTTTATAGATCAAATCTAATCGCTGATCAATCTTGTTCTTGCAGAGCTCCTTGTGAAAATGCGCGGCATTACTTTTTTGAATGTTTAAACTTCGCACACATAAGAGGACTAACTATAAGCAAATTGAACCATAACCTTAATGTTAAATTGTTGCTATGTGGGGACCCCAACATGTCTTTGGATTTTAATGAAATGGTGTTCAGAACAGTACAGTCATTCATAGCGGGCTCAAAAAGGTTTTAAATTTTGTATAAAATTGTCAATGACATGCATACAACGGGAGATAACTATTCTCAATAACTTTACAATTGTTAACCTACTTTCATGTCTATTTATCTGTGTATAATTATGTTAAACTAACTGATTATGTTGTTGAACTATGAATAATGTATTTTAGTAAATTATGTTATATAATTATCTGGGAGAGGATCCAGGTAATGTTGCAAAAACTTGTAATCCAATCCCATGCATATTTGATGCAATAAATACGTTTAAACTAACTATTCAATGAAACTTTATGGGAAGCTTCACTACCAACAGGAGATGTGCATATTATCAGCGGGTTATGGTTGGATGATTTGTCACAGAGTTATGGCCCTTTGAAATTTTCTTTTAACTGTACATATAGTGCAATTCTTGTCCGGGCTAAATTTTCTCCCCAACTACTGACTGGAATTCAATGAAGCTTTATGGGAGGCTTAACTACCTTGAGGAGATGCGCATGTTATTTGTGGGTTCTGGTTTGATGATAAATTTAGAGAGTTATGGCCCTTTGAAATTTTTAAGTTGCTAAACCATCCATCGTATTATTTTGTCCAAAGTTATGCCCCTCAAGACGTTTCCTTTTATCTGAATATATAGTGCAATATTGTGGCAAAAAAAAACTTAGGGGAGCAACACCCGTCTCCGACAGTTTCTTGTTACATAAAGGTATAATTATACCCTCAGTTCATTTTTCAGGATAATAATCAAAATTCTAAATATAGTTTAATAACTCACTTAAATGCATTTACAATATATCAACTCTTTCAATGAATGTTAACTTGTTATCAAGAGTATCAATGCCATATCTTTGTTGTCCTTTTAATGATTTGACAGCGTTTTGTATTGTAATTGGGTCATCAAGTCAGGATGAATTATGTTTTTTTATTAAAATTATTATATTAATTGAAACATTTTGCATCATAATTCAATGATTAATAATTGTTTTTACTCAAAATATTCTAGCATAATTTTCAAATAAGTTTAATATTAATGAAACATAATTTTACTTAAAAGTTTTCAAAGATTTATACTTTTAAGTGTTTACCGAAATTTTCCAGGTTTGCTTTTATGCAAATAAGCAATTTCAGTCATTCAATTCATGTGATTGGATGTTTTTGTTATTTAAAGTGATCTTATGCGCAGCTTACAGTTAGAGCTGTAACGATTCACCCATCATTCGATTCGATTCGATTTCGATACCAAATGGTCCGATTCGATTCAAATTAAACTATTTGCTGCTTATTTTGCAAACTATTTCATGTTTGGTTAATTTAACATTAAATTCACAATGTATCACATGTGTTTAACAAAATATAAAAAAAACATGTAAGTATATAAACAACTTCTAGTTGACTTTTTAACCGAATGGACACAATTTAGTAAAGAAACCATATGTATTTGAGGGAAAAAATGAGATCAAAAAATCACATGGTTATCATTTAGTAACAGGTACTTTCTGTTATCAAAATGTAGGTGATACAAATCACATCTGAAATATCAACGAGTGTTTTCTCTTTAAATGTTGCCTCTGATTTGTAGTGCTTCCAGATTTAGGGTAACTTACGTAAAAAAACATGTTTTGCAAGTTGCCTTTGCATCAGAACCTTCGCGAAATCCGAAATGTTCCCATACTTTTGATTTTAATTTTGACGGTGCGTCTTTCAGCCTGTTTGAAGAAGCCATTGTACCGGCTGATGTAATGCTCAGCATGTTAATCATTCATTCATTGGATGCCATATTGGCTATTGACCAATCTCAAGACGTATTACAAATGGCAAGAACGTTTAGACAACGGATTTGGAAAGTAAGGTTTAAAATGCGGATCAATCGGGATAACAGTGAATCGAATCGAAATTTGCCGTATAGGTATCGAAATCGAATCGGTGGTGTTGAACCGTTTTTTTGATGCATCGAACCGAATCGTTACAGCTCTACTAACAGTATATGCTGATATATACTGTGTTAATAGGTGTTAATCGCATTTGTTGTTTATTTTTGGTGTTTTTACTTCATATACACTTATATTTGTTAATGCAGCCTCAGAAAAATAATGCATTTGAATATCAACCGTACTTTTGTTTTGGCAACTGACGACATTAATGATTCGATGTACGATGTGAATCTAAATTGAGTTTTAGCGCAGATTCGTATATACAACACAAAGACACAATTTTGTTTTACGGATCATTTCGGCTTAGAGGACTGTACAGTCATGTAAAATATTAAATATAATATTTTTTATAAACTACTGGTAGCAAGATGAGTTGTACATGTAGATAATTGGACAGTTACCACATTTTAAGTAACTCTTGACCTGTTAATTATTTTCAGCTCAATTCATAGTGAAAAATGCGCATAATATCACTTTAAGAATGTTCTGTAATTTATATGTAATACAATTTGTCAATAATTACATACATGACCTGAATAGGTTCCTACCACTGCACATTGATAATGTATTAATGTAATAATAATTAATGTATATCTTTATTTGCATGGTCAGTTTAATTAACTGAAACAGGTGTATTTCTTAATTTGATTATTATTTTGGAAATATATTTAATCTAATAATGCTACATACAAATTACATTAAGACATAGTTACATTGAGATCTCAAGTATTTTTTTATCATGGCTTTATAAAGCTGTCTGTTTTGTCTGATTTTAATTCAGTTTCTATACTTCTTTTCAGAATGACTAGCTACAAAGGCATCCAGATGTGCAGTTGAAAGAGCTCATTACAAACACCACATAATTAAGAACAGCTTTTTAGGAAGGAAATTCGTTCAAGTTGAGAACATGCGAGAATATAAAGTGGTGGTTTTGGGAAGTGGGGGAGTAGGCAAATCAGCACTGACAGTAAAATTTGTCTCGGGGAATTTCATGGAAAAATATGACCCAACTATAGAAGACTTTTACAGGAAAGAAATAGAAGTGGACGATGCACCGTCTGTTCTAGAAATACTCGACACGGCAGGGACAGAACAGTTCGCATCCATGAGAGATCTGTATATAAAAAACGGCCAGGGATTCCTTATAGTGTATAGTATCACTAGCTTTCAAACCTTCCAGGATATTAAGACGATGAAGGAACAAATCATCCGGGTCAAAGGTGTGGACAAGATACCGATGATACTTGTGGGTAATAAGTGTGATCTTGAACACCAAAGGGAGGTAACTGTAGAAGAGGGCGTGGCCCTATCCCAAATATGGGCGTGTCCGTTCATGGAGACATCAGCCAAGAGCACGAACAATGTGAATGAGGTGTTTATAGAAATTGTACGTGAAATGAACACTAGCCCTGTGAAGAAGAAGAAATCTTACTGCACTGTGTTGTAACGGAAGAGAAAACCACTTTACATTATTGGTTTGTATAGTTTGACTTTTTAACTTAAAGTTGTTTTTTAATGTTAAATAACTATTATTATAGTACATGAACTTGATGCTCTTCAGGTACATGTATATATAGATCCAGTTATTCTTTTGTTGTCATAATATGGCAGTAGTATTCTTAACCTTTTCTAAATTGTAAGGTTAAAATTTATGACATGGCATTTAACAGTTTTAAATACTGGCAGGCCTTTTACTGGTCATTTTGGGAAAAAAGTTATTTCAGGATTTGTTTTTGAAATTTGGGGAAAAAAGTTCAAAGTTGATTTTTTTTACCTTTTCGCTTCTGGAATGTGTACATTTAAAGGACCCGTAGAAACACCAGTAAAAGGCCTCTTTAATGTGCATGAAAACTTAAAAAAAAGTATTGAATGGCAGATAAATCATAGAACCATGCGGGAAAGTGTATTACATGAAGTTGTGGTTTTGATTTAAATTATCACAATGATCTGGCTGACATATAGTAGACATAACTTGGCTAGGGTGTTTTCCTACAGATTTATCTTTATTTCACCTGTTTTTGGCCTTAATTTTAACAGCAGCAGACTAAATTGAAATTGAAAATGGTGAAATTTATTTTTTTAATTTTCATTCCACCAAATAGTCCTAGCTATACGTCTTACTCAAACTGCGCTGTTTGCGTAATACTGTGGTCAAGGTAAACATCGTGAGCTTTCTCCATGTCACTGTTTTTACTACAGGTATTCATTTGAAATGTCATGCACTACTACATGGGGTCATAGTGTGGTATGGCTGACCAAGTTATATAACTACAAATGTATGGCCTGCAATTAATCAGAATTATGCCTATTTTCTCCTAAGAAAATTGGCTAAGGTTAACAATCATGCCATTTCTCTTCCATCTTCACTTAGCACATGTGCTTAGGTCATTGTGTGAGGTCCATGTCCAAGTTCCATAATGACCATAACTCTGCAAATCAGGCTTGGCGAAATTGCCGGTCCGCTGGTCCTGACCGGCAGATTTCCATTTGGTCCGGCAGGTTTAACAAGAATGTCGGTCCTGGCGACCGGCAAAATGTGAAATAAATGCAAACAAACCTTTTTTTTTTCAAAGTTTAAAATTTGAAGAGGAAACCGCTTACAACATCATGAAAATGAAATCGCTCATTGTTTTGATGTTTGCAATAAGTTTGTTACGTACAATTACCAAATCCAACTGGTTACACAACACCTACTTCAAACTCAGTAGCAAAATCGGCATCTGCGTTCTAACAAAAAAGATCTTGATAGCTTTGACAATATAACCAATGTTCTTGTGATATCTTTATACAAATGTAACATGCACTCATCATAGGTCTCCAAAAAAGTTATCATTTTACATTGTACAAGTTAGCGTCCGTTAACCGCAATTTTATTTTCGATCCTTGTTCATACTTTAGTTTATGTTGTTATAATGCCTAAATGGATATCATTGGTCAGTTAAATATAGTTTGACCAATTCGATGCCCTAGCTGTTACATATTTCGTCATCATCCAATATGTCGTTTTTATGCCCCCATTTCGAAGAAAAGGGGGTATATAGTTTTCGCACTGTCCGTCGGTCGGTCACACTTTGTGTCCGCTCTCTAATTCAAATAGTTTTCATCCGATCTTTACCAAACTTGGTCAGAAGTTGTATCCAGACAATATCTAGTTCAAGTTTGAATATGGGTCATGCCGGGTCAAAAACTAGGTCACGGGGTCACTTAGTGCATTTCAAGGATTTAGCATGGTGTCCGCTCTCTAATTGAAGTAGTTTTCAGGGGCGGATAAATCTCAAAATTTGCTGCTAGTCCGTTTCGTCTTAATGACAAAAGTTACTTGTCCGTATGAACATTTCAGAGTAAATTTCTAAAAAAATCCACTTGTCCGTACCTGCTTTGGGGCAATACGGACAACTCGGACGATGGATTTTGCCGCCCCTGGTTTTCATCTGATCTTTACTAATCTTGGTAAGAAGTTGTATCAAGACAATATCTAGGTCAAGTTCGAATATGGGTCATGCCGGGTCAAAAACTAGGTCACGGGGTCACTTAATGCATTTCAAGGATTAAGCATGTTGTCCGCTCTCTAGTTTATGTGGCTTTCTGATTTATTTTGATATTCTAAGACATTTTTATGCCCCCGAAGGAGGGCATATAGAGATCGGACTGTCCGTTCGTCTGTCTGTCACACTTTGCGTTTAGATTTCGAAAAATGCTCATAACTTCTATGTCGCTTCAGATAGCCATTTCATATTTAGCATGCATGTGTATATGTACAAGGCCTTTCCATATGCACACAAATTTTGACAAAGTTACAGTTGGGGGCATCCGTGTCCTGTGCACACATTTCTTGTTTATGTTGTTTTTTTCGGTCCGGCAAAATTTTTTACAGACCGGCACATTTTCTGAAATGCCTGTCCGAATGACCGGCAGATTTTTTCCAATTTGCCAAGCCTGCAAATTGGCATAATAATCCCCGTTTTTTGTACTTAGAAAATAGGTTAAGGTAAACCTGCAGCATCTCCATATCGCTGTTTCTACATCAGGTAGAGACCACACATCAAGTTCCATAACTCTGCCCTACAAGTTAAGCAGAATTGTGCCCTAATTTTGGAAAGTTGGTTAAAGTCAGGTCAAAGTGTAACATCTCCACAATTTACTGTTATAAATAAAATTATTTAATTGAAATTGCACTCATCAGCGATTTTTGCCTAATTGGGGAAAAAAACTGGTACCGTACCAATTTTGAAATTATTAGTGCGAAAACCGCTGAAATTGGGAAAATTTGCGTCCTGAAATGGTAAGATTGTGAATTGGGTCTATTTATTTGCTTGTACAAACCTATTCAAATATTTATTAATTAACATGCAGTTTGGCTTCAGATGTTCAATTTCACTTCAGTGCTCATTTTATTTGTTCACATGCACATAATGCACTTATGGTACGAAATTGACAGAATTTTCCTTCCTTTTGGGATTTTTACAGAAATTTTCAGAAGGCAAGTGAATTTTAAGCTCATCTATTTTTTGAAAAAAAATTATGAGCTATTGTCATCACCTTGGCGTCGGCGTTGGCGTCCGGTTAAGTTTTGCGTTTAGGTCCACTTTTCTCAGAAAGTATCAATGCTATTGCGTTCAAACTTGGTACACTTACTTACTATCATGAGGGGACTGGGCAGGCAAAGTTAGATTACTCTGGCATGCATTTTGACAGAATTATGTGCCCTTTTTATACTTAGAAAATTGAAAATTTTGGTTAAGTTTTGTGTTTAGGTCCATTTTATTCCTTTAGTATCAAAGCTATTGCTTTCATACTTGCAACACTTACTAACTATCATAAGGGGACTGTGCAGGCAAAGTTATGTAACTCTGACTCAGAGCTCCAGATAAGGGTCGTATTTTCGTAATTACGAATTATTTTCAAGTCCGTTACGTATTTATTTTAAATCTTGTCGTACCATTAAGAATTACAAAATCAAGTTACGAATATTATTTTAACATCGGTTCGTATAGATTTTTATTGAGTTTTTTTCGCGTATTAAAGATCTTTGCGGTGCTTATATAGAATGGTTATCGGGTTTGTTTAACAAAGCGCATTTTTTCCAATAAAAGCGGCGTATGCAGTCTATCTGTCAAAAAACAATGGCGGCGTCCAGAGAGCGTCCTAAAAAACTGCAAAGCGTCCAAAAACACGCTTTTAACATATTGTACGCAAAGTGAGCCAAAGTTAAATGTTTAGAAAGACATTATAGAAAAGATCTTATACGATGTTGTATGTTCAGTTGCCGACACAGTCAGAAAAGCTAAACAAAAACGCGACACGACAGGTCCAAACTTAAACACAAAAAAAACATTGAACGAGTGGAAGGGACAAGTCCCATGGCTAATCGTTGAAAAGATTGAAGGGGAGACCCGTTTTAATTGTAAAATATGTAAAAATTCATCTAAGGCATGCAATCTAAGCACAGTTTGGGCATATGAAGGTATTTGAAAAATATAATTGTATAATACTGAAAAGACACTGTTGAACTCGTATAAATAAAGTTGCTAGTATGTTTATTTTGAATTTTTTTGCATGAAAATAACTAGGGATGGCAAAATTATTCTAATAATCGAATATTTCATTGAATGGTCAGCATTCGAATAATAAAAATGATATTCGCATATTCGCATTTTTTTCCAAACGTAATTTCACCAATATTTAATGACCTGCCAACCGCGTACTAAAAAGCAACCGACATCACTTGGGAGTAACATGTTTGACATGATGTTCTTCGTGTCAAACTGATAATGCGGCCTGTATCAGTGTTGATTGCGCAATGCAATATACACGCTCTAAGAAAGGCCCTGACTGTTGTTTGCCAATGGGGTGCCAATTGACGGTTTCAATTGACTGGCGAATAATAATTAAGTTTTGTGATCACAGTATGTACAGCCATTAAAATATGTGAATTACTCAAATCGGGCAATGCAATATACTTACTATAAGAAAGGGCCCGAACTGTTGTTTGTCAATTAGGTACCAATTAAAGGCTTCAATTTACTTGCGAATAATAATTTAGTTTTTGTGATCACAGTTTGAACAGACATTTAAATATGTGAATCACTCAAAAGTAACAGATGATATAAATTTAACAATCATCAAGGAATCATAATTCAAATCTGAAAATGCCACCAGCCCCTTCTGCAGTATGGAATACTTTACACGGTCTGTGGATAAGAAGACCGCAATGTGTAATGTGTGTAAACTAAACTTAGTTTTACATTTGCGCGGTCTGCTACAAATCTGGATTACCGGAATAAACCCCCTTCGGAAGAAACCCCCTTCCCTAAAAACGGCATAGCGGAAGAAACCCCCTTTCACATTTTGCATACGCAGAAGAAACCCCCTCGCTAGTTTTGCATAGGCGGAACAAACCCCCTTCGAGTTTTCAGACAGGCGGAATAAACCCCCTTCGTGTTTTCAGAGAGGCGGAATAAACCCCCTTCCTAAGTGTTAAGTCTTTCCCGCAGAGGTAGTAAAATCCCGACTCGAACGATTCCCCAATACATCCGTTTCAACCCGACTCTATTACTGCATCCTTGCTACTTTTCAAGTTTATATTCATTTCCCGATAATCCCGTTTATAACATTTTTAAAGCACATTCTGGTAAACATTAACGATAAAAGCTCTCAATAATTTCATAACACAAACCTTGCCATTTTTAGCTCATCTATTTTTTGAAAAAAAATTATGAGCTATTGTCATCACCTTGGCGTCGGCGTCTGCGTCGGCATCGGCGTTGGCGTCCGGTTAAGTTTTGCGTTTAGGTCCACTTTTCTCAGAAAGTATCAATGCTATTGCATTCAAACTTGGTACACTTACTTTCTATTATGAGGGGACTGGGCAGGCAAAGATAGATAACTCTGGCGTGCATTTTGACAGAATTATGTGCCCTTTTTATACTTAGAAAATTGAAAATTTTGGTTAAGTTTTATGTTTAGGTCAATTTTATTCCTTAAGTATCAAAGCTATTGCTTTCATACTTGCAACACTTACTAACTATCATAAGGGGACTGTGCAGGCAAAGTAATGTAACTCTGACTGGCATTTTGACAGAATTATGTGCCCTTTTTATACGCCCGTATAAAATACGGGACGTATTATGTGAAACCCCTTGGCGGCGGGCGGCGGGCGGCGGGCGGAAGGCATCACTTTGTCCGGACTCTAATTCAAATTGTATTCATCCGATCTTCACCAAACTTGGTCAGCAGTTGCATCTAGTTGATATCTAGGCCAAGTTCGAATATGGGTCATGCCGGGTCAAAAACTAGGTCATAGGGTCAATAAGTGCATTTTCAAAGGGGCCACTTTGTCCGGACTCTATTTCAAATTGTATTCATCCGATCTTCACCAAACTTGGTCAGCAGTTGCATCTAGTTGATATATAGGCCAAGTTCGAATATGGGTCATGCCGGGTCAAAAACTAGGTCATAGGGTCAATTAGTGCATTTTCAACGGCGCCACTTTGTCCGGACTCTAATTCAAATTGTATTCATCCGATCTTCACCAAACTTGGTCAGCAGTTGCATCTAGTTGATATCTAGGCCAAGTTCGAATATGGGTCATGCCGGGTCAAAAACTAGGTCATAGGGTCAATAAGTGCATTTTCAAAGGGGCCACTTTGTCCGGACTCTATTTCAAATTGTATTCATCCGATCTTCACCAAACTTGGTCAGCAGTTGCATCTAGTTGATATATAGGCCAAGTTCGAATATGGGTCATGCCGGGTCAAAAACTAGGTCATAGGGTCAATTAGTGCATTTTCAACGGCGCCACTTTGTCCGGACTCTAATTCAAATTGTATTCATCCGATCTTCACCAAACTTGGTCAGTAGTTGCATCTAGTTGATATCTAGGTCAAGTTCGAATATGGGTCATGCCGGGTCAAAAACTAGGTCGCAAGGTTACTTAGTGCATTTCAAGCATTTAGCATGGTGTCCGCTCTCTAATTGAAGTAGTTTGCATCTGATCATCACCTAATTTGGTCAGAAGTTGAGTCTAGATGATATGTAGATCAAATTCGAATATGGGTCATGCCGGGTCAAAAACGAGGTCACGATCGGACACATAATGAATTTCAAGCATTTAGCATGGTGCCCGCTCTCTAATTGAAGTAGTTTTCATTTGATCTTCACCAAATTTAGTCAGATGTTACATCTAAATGATATCTAGGTCAAGTTCAAATATGGGTCATGCCGGGTCAATAACTAGGTCTCGAGGTCACTTAGTGCATTTCAAGCATTAAGCATGGTGTCCAAAACCTCCGAACGGGCGTATCTTGTGACAGTTTGGCACTCTTGTTATACTTAGAAAATTGAAAATTTGTTTAAGTTTTGTGTTTAGGTCCACTTTATTCCTACAGTATCAAAGCTATTGCTTTCATACTTGCAACACTTATTAACTATCATAAGGGGACTGTGCAGGCAAAGTTATGTAACTCTGACTGGCATTTGGACGGAATTATGGGCCCTTTATACTTAGAAAATTGAAAATTTGGTTAAGTTTTGTGTTTTGGTCCACTTTACCCCTAAAGTATCAACGATATTGCTTTCATACTTAGAACACTCGCAAACTATCATAAGGGTACAGTAAAAGGACAAGTTGCATAACTCTGGTTGTCATTTTTACGGAATTATGGCCCTTTTTTACTTAGTAACTTTGAATATATGGTTAAATTTTGTGTTTCGATCCACTTTACTTCTGAAGTATCAAGGCTATTGCTTTCAAACTTCAAATACTTTCATGCTATCATGAGGTTACTGTACCTGGCAAGTTGAATTTTACCTTGACCTTTGAATGACCTTGACTCTCGAGGTCAAATTATTAAATTTTGCTAAAATTGCCATAACTTCTTTATTTATAATTAGATTTGATTGATACTTTGACAAAACTACTCTTACCTGACATACCACTATAGACTCCACCCAAACCATCCCCCATGCCCTTACCCCCTCCCCCTCCCCCCCCCCCTGAATTCCCCCCCCCTCGAATCCCCCCCCCCTCCTATTTTTTTTTTTATCATCTCACAAATGACCACCACACCCTCACACTATACCCCCCCCCACCCCATCCCCCCAATTTTTTTTTAAACGGTTAAAAAACCCAAATATTTTTTATATTATTTTATGTTTGAAATACCGTCCAACCATCGCACCCAAGAATCTCCCCCACCCCCTCCCCTCCCCCCCACCCGAATCCCCCCCCTAATTTTTTTTTTTTTAAGATCATCTCACAAATGACCACCACACCCTCACACAATAACCCCCCCCCCACCCCACCCCACCCCCCCCCCCCCCCCCCCTAATGTTATTTTTATATTTTTTTTGAAACGGTTAAAAACACAAATATTTATTTTTATTATTTTATATTTGAAATACCGTTCAACCATCGCACAAACCCCCTCCCCCCCCCCCCCCTCCGAATTTTTTTTTTTTTTTTTTCGCATTTTTGGAAAATAATGTAATATGTCCACACACCCACACTATGCACCCCTCTTCACTCCACCCCTCCCTCCTTTGTGATTGAAAATGAGAGTCCCTTCACCTTTAAAAAGAAAATAGATGAGCGGTCTGCACCCGCAAGGCGGTGCTCTTGTTTCTCTTGTATCAAATAAATTTCGGCATCAGTGACTATTTATAGACTTGACGAAATATTCTCTCCGAACATACATCAATCCCCTGACTAGTTGTGTGCTTGTTACAACGCTCAATACACCCACGCTTTCTATGCTGCATAATTTTCGCGCCCTTTTTATTGAGAAAAAGAGTCAACACAAAATAGAATTTACAATGCAAAAATATTTCAATGTTGCGGTAACATTTACACTCGGAAGTGTGTTTCGTATTAAAAACGCGTTAACACCAACTTACGGGAGTGTGTTTCGGATTTACAGTAAAGAAATGTACCGGCCGTTTGTTAACAAGTTGTTAATGAAGTTGTTAATGATACACACAAAATATTCAAACTGTGAAACTCAAATATCGTTATCGTGATAATTGAATGAAGGTGCGAAAATCTGATTAATGGGAATGTACCTGCCGTTTGTTCACACAAGCTGTGAAGAATTAATCAAGATGGTAATAAAACGAATAATGTATGAATGGGTGAAAGAATTATTATTGAAGGATAAAATAGACAAAAATAGAATGAAATATATTAACATTTATTTACAAAGATCAAGCAAGCATATACTAGAAAACATTAAACAAATTGTTGTTGCAAAAAAAGGACACGCATTTAATGATAAAACAGGCATATATTTACATCTATTTACAAAGATCTCAAACAAGCATATATTATATTAAAAAGCAATAAACAATTTGTTGTTGAAAAAAGACACGCATTTATTAACGATAAACAGGCATATATTTACATTTATTTACAAAGATCAAATCATTCCCTAGAATCACACAATTATAGCCGAATGCTAATGGTATTTAAAAAAACTGTACATAACTTCACACGAGCCGCAAAGGCGCCGATCATGACACAACTTCTCATCATTATCTACAATAGCCGGTGCATTAAAGGACCTTTTATATAATTAGATGAAGGTGCGAAAATCTATTTCCAAACTGTTATGTGCTGAGTAAAGAGGTGTACCGGCAGTATGTTTACAAGTTGTTAATGATGAGATGCTCGTGTGAATTTGTCTTGCACTCGTTTCAGTGAGATTATACCATTTTATATGCGTTAACTTGTACTAGATTGATAAAAATAACAAAAACACAAAATTAGCGCCCAGAGCCGATAGTGAGGAAGATATTTCGTACATATTTATAATAACCGAAGCATTCGTCTTTAAAAAAAAAATTGAATCATGCAATCATGCTTCCCGGGAACTTTCTGAAAATGAAAGTGAATTTCTGTATACAATTACCGTGCATTTGAATGTAACTAAATCGTCTGGAAGGGGGTTTGTTCCGCTATGGAAGGGGGTTTCTTCCGCCTATGCAAAACTAGCGAGGGGGTTTCTTCCGCGTATGCAAACTATGAAAGGGGGTTTCTTCCGCCCTGCCGTTTTTAGCGAAGGGGTTTCTTCCGGAGGGGGTTTCTTCCGTACACCACAAATCTGTGGAATCATAAAAAAATAATTCTATGACACGATGTTTTTCATTCTATTTGTTCCCGATCACAGTATCGGTCATAGTATCAGTCGACAGCGATACAATTATTCGATAGCAACGTTAATAAACAGCCTCGTATTTAGCAAACGGATATAACATACAAACCAATGGAAATTAACACATAACAAGGTAAAATCAATCCAGCCGTTTTATGCGAATATTCGAATATTCGATTGAATGAATTTGCGAACATTCGAATACCGATATTGGTATTCGATGCCATCCCTAAAAATAACCATTATTATTTATTTTTAGGTCATTAAGAAAAAATATGAATTATTTTCCAAAACTTAGTAGTAACGTTAAAAATAAAATTTCAGAGTTGAGAATTCTTTTTGAAAATCTGGTAGTAATTTAAGAATTTTACAAAACCTTATCTGGAGCTCTGTCTGACTGGCATTTTGACAGAATTATGTGCCCTTTTTATACTTAGTAAATTGAAAATTTGGTAAAGTTTTGTGTTTAGGTCCACTTTATTCCTACAGTATCAAAGCTATTGCTTTCATACTTGCAACACTTATTAACTATCATAAGGGGACTGTGCAGGCAAAGTTATGTAACTCTGACTGGCATTTGGACGGAATTATAGGCCCTTTATACTTAGAAAATTGAAAATTTGGTTAAGTTTTATGTTTTGGTCCACTTTATCCTTAAAGTATCATAGATATTGCTTTCATACTTGGAACACTCGCAAACTGTCATAAGGGTACAGTAAAAAGACAAGTTGCATAACTCTGGTTGTCATTTTTACGGAATTATGGCCCTTTTTTGACTTAGTAACTTTGAATATATGGTTAAATTTTGTGTTTCGATCCACTTTACTTCTAAAGTATCAAGGCTATTGCTTTCAAACTTCAAATACTTTCACGCTATCATGAGGTTACTGTACCTGGCAAGTTGAAATTTACCTTGACCTTTGAATGACCTTGACCTCTCAAGGTAAAATTATTAAATTTTGCTAAAATTGCCATAACTTCTTTATTTATGATTAGATTTGATTGATACTTTGACAAAACTACTCTTACCTGACATACCACAATAGACTCCACCCAAACCATCCCCCATGCCCTCCCCCAACCCCCCCGAATCCCTCTCCCCTATTTTTTTTTTTTTTTTTAAATCATTTCACAAATGACCACCACACCCGCACACTATACCCCCCCCCCCCCACCCCGACCCCCCCCCAATTGTTTTTTTTTAAACGGTTAAAAAACACAAATATTTATTTTATTATTTTATGTTTGAAATACTGTTCAACCATCGCACCCAAAAATCCCCCCCCCCCCAACCCCCTCAAATCCCCCCCTATTTTTTTATTTTTTTTTTATTTCTAAGATCATTTCACAAATGACCACCACACCCTCACACTATACCCCCCCCCCCCCCCCACCCCACCCCTCCAATTTTTTTTTTTTTTTTAAACTGTTAAAAAACACAAATATTTATTTTTATTATTTTATGTTTGAAATACCGTCCAACCATTGCACCCAAGAATCCCCCCCCCCCCAACCCACCCACCCCCAACCCCCCCCCCCCCCCACCCCGATTTTTTTTTTTTTTGCATTCTTTTCCAGCATTTTTGGAAGATAATGAAATAAATGTCCACACCCCACACTATACACCCCTCTTCACTCCACCCCTCCCTCCTTTGTGATTGAAAATGAGAGTCTCTTCACCTTTAAAAAGAAAATAGATGAGCGGTCTGCACCCGCAAGGCGGTGCTCTTGTTTATAGTTTGTCCTCCATTGGGAAAGTACCTTTTACTTTAAAAAGAATGAAAAAAAAATGCTGTACATATGTATGGGGTCATTGTGTAAAGTCTTTGACCGAATTCCATAACTCTGATAAGGAATTTAGCAGAATTATGCCCCTTTTTGTACTTTAAAATTTAAGTTAACTTTTTATGCAATACTCCATATCTCTACATGTGTATGTCGACTACAGATATAGAAAATGGAAATAAAACTATACATATTTGAACATTGGAAATAAGCATTCATTGTCCAAAACCAATTTATATGACCAGCTTTTTATTACGTTTATGTCCCCTTTTGTACTTATAAAATTACGGTTCAGATTTACTAAAGAATTTGTGGGTCAAGTGCCTGGCCTAAATGTAGATGTTTACATTCTCACTTATTATCCCAACTTACATGTACACACAGTGATCATGTCATGACTTTTACAAATACTCATACATTTAGCACACTCATGAGTGTTTTTGAGTCCGTTTTGGTAAGGTCATTCATTTGATGTTAAAGAATTGTTGACAATTAATTTATTATTAATATTTATTTTTTTACTTTCAAGCAATTATTTGTTCATCACAGAATGCTAGGAATAAATGTATAATATTGTGACTTGTATTATACAACATATATCAGGGCTCGAATTTAACTTTTTTTTCTCCTTGCAAAACATTGCGAGCAGCTTTAATACCAACTCGCAAAAACAAAAACTTTCTCGCAAATTTTGCTGGAAACATAATTTAATTTCGTTTTTTTTTATTCAACAGTTATTGTGAGTTAACTTTGCTTTATCTTTTGTATTGTTAAATCCATCTGTGGGCAAAAAGAAACTAGTTATTTTTCGCTTCGACGCCATGTCTGTTCAAGTTCAATGAACAGTACTTGTGAATTAGTTGACTGTTTAACGTTTCGTTGTACCAATACGATCCTCGTATCTGTACTATAAGTATACTAGTCTATATTCAAGCTGCGCGCTTCCGCATATGGGTATGAGGACGTTCTATGACCTATGGTTTAGCGTTCAGGAAGTCGAACGCATTTAGCAATATAACTTTTTTTCACTATTTCTTTACTCGCAAAAAATTACTAGTGGCTTAAAACTTAACTCGCAATCGGTATTTTTCACTCGCATTTTGCGAGTGTGCGAGTGTTAATTTCGAGCCCTGTATATATCAACAATATATTATAGGGTTGTCTTGAAAACATTTAGTGTGTCCTGTTTTTTGTGTTTTTGAACAGTAAAGATGAAGTCTTAATGTTTTTGTGATAGGGTGACAGATAGCCTTAGTTAGGTATGTACACTTGGTGAATTTAGCATGGTGAATCTGTGCAGATAAGCTCATTTATTCATTTGAATCAATTACTGTGAAGATGTTTTGCATTTGCGTGTCTAGTCAAGGCTAACCCAATGAGTCAGGACTTCATCTTGCTTTGGGCGAAAGTTTTCCAGTCTGCCCCAACTGGATTCGTAAGAAAATTAACTAAAACATGACCAATATTATAAAAGTGATAAACTGTTTGAAAGTAAAAAAACTTAACCTTTATTTTAATTTTACAAAAAGCATTGATTCAGATTGTTTGATACTTGTGATTTAAAAGTTGACACAGTTAAATATTTAGTACAAGTTACACAGACTTCTATTGCATTCAAATCTAAATCATGATTAAACATAATGACTTTATACATGTATTTGCATTATTATATTTAAAAATGTTCCTTTTAATTAATATCGCATTTTTGTAGAGATCAAATTATTATTTTATAATATTGTTTATGCTAATTCTGCTGTATCAGAAAATTTAAATTAAAAAATTGAGTCTCAGTGAATGCCTCATTTTAGACTTCTAATTTAATGAATGATTGATTTACAATAAAGTACAATGTCATGTATTTGTACTAATGTATATTTATCAGATTGAAGTACACACTGACTTCCTGTAAAAATTGGTTCATTGTGAGATGGGATTACGCCAGGTTTTTTTATCTGATTTTGGCGAAAGGGCCTGGCCTTTTTTGAGGGGAAAAAAAATAGTGCGAAATGCCGGATTTTTTGGGGAAAAATCACGCGAAGTACCGGATTTTGGGGAAAATAAGGAAAGTCTTAAATAATCAATTCAACATATTTTGCTGTTTTTAAAACAAATTCAAGGCAACAGATAATTTAATTATATTTTCTACACTGGATCAGGTTAACTTAATATTGATTTAAAGTTAAAAAAAAAATGTTTTTTTTTTTTTAGGGGAAAAAAAATGAAGTCTGGGGGAAAATTTACCTGCTGAGGGGGAAAAAAAATCCGAGGGGAAAGGGCCGATTTTCGACGGGTCCCAAAGAAGGAAAAAAAACCTGGATTACGCTGAGATGTTTGTTTATTGCATGAATTCATTTAACTATCTGTCAGTGTTTGACACTAATAATCTGAGTAAGGAGTCCTTGGTAAGGAGTCCAAGGACTCCTAACTTTTGAAATTTAGGAGTCCGTACAGATTTCAAGGAGTCCAACAATTAAGACACTTTTATAGCATATTTTTCGGCCATTAACACATGTAAATCCATAAAATGTTAATTTTTTATTGCATGTTTGCTTTTAGATCAAAGTTGTAAGTGACTGCTGTTCAATATTTGTTATATCACCTTGCAAAATATTTAACGGATTCCAGTAATAGTTAAGTTAATCAATTACATAATCATTGTAAGATTTCACCATATTCTATTTTCTATTATGCATTATGATTGCTTGTTTAACCTCAACATTAGGGTTAAAAACATTATCGGAGCCTTCTGTTTTGTTAGTTGTCATAGTTACTAAATCACAGCGTGAGGGTGTAACAACCCTATATTTCTCATTGCTTTATATATATTTTTTATAATACATGTATTTCCAAAAACGTGGAAATTGGGAAACACAATATAATTCTAATTGTATTGTAATTTCATCATTGGGTTTTTACACCATGAAAACATGTTTAGACAATATTTTGCATGCAAAGCACAATTTCCACGAGGATTACACCCTGTTGCCATCATCAGTCTCTTAAGTAACTTGCCACAATTTAATCGTGTAGGAGTCAACAATTTAATCGTGGAGGAGTACACGGTAGGAACCGATTAGTGTGGTTGGTATGACAATGCCTACAAACTGCAAAAAACAACTGAAATCATTGATTGATACTGACACGGGTCATTCACGCTCAAATGATTCACAGCCGGTCCGATCTTCAGTACCTTGGGGCCATAAAACGTATAATGTGTAAAAAAAATCAGGTCTTGTGATGATCTTTATAGTTATGAAAAACTGTTTGACAAAGCTAATTTACTACAGAAAAAATAATATCAGGGAAAAAAAACCGCGACGATCGTTTCATAGTTTGCATGTTCCCCCTATTACTACACGCACTGACAGTGACAGGGAACCAAAATAAATAACTTCGGATTCTTTTGTTTTTGTCAATGTGTTTAAGCATAATGATTTGTGGCACATGTTTCGGATCCACAAAAGTTATGACATTCAGATCTTCCGAAACAAATAAGGAAATCAACTGATTTTTTTTTAATTCAAAGATAATTTTAAAGGAGTCCGACGGACTCCCCTGACGCATAAACAAGGAGTCCGAGTCCCATTTTAAGGAGTCCCGGACTCCCGTTAGTGTCGAACGCTGTCTGTTAGTATTTCTGAGTTTATGAGGTCCTTTCCGAGCCAGAGGCGACATTATGTGTGGAACGTGAGTGTGCCCTGGCACTGACCTACCTAATTAACTTAGACTCACAAAAGTTGGGACGAATTTTGAATTATAGCTGCAATTTCCAGCTAATTCCTTGTTACTGAAAGTTATTCAATTTTTGTTTGGTCTTGTGTTATGAGGGGAAGCCGGAGTACCCGGAGGAAAACCCACTTGTCCGGTATGGTGACCACCAACCAAACTCACATGCTTCCGGGAAAGGGCATTGAACCACTGCGCAAATAAGTACCTGTATAAAAAATAAAAAAAACTACACAAAAATTAATAGTATAAACTTGGCAAAATATGTATGGTTTTCACATTGGAATGTTAATAAAATTTAATTTACCACATGTCTGAAGTAACCACATTGAGTTGGTGTCACTAACATTATTTTCATTTCCTTACATGTTTAAGGGTGCAGGCAAGCCTGTAATATTTAAACCAAACTGAATATAATGTTAACCATATTGACAATTTAAATTCACAGCAGTGTACATGTATAAAAGGCAATTGCCAATATATTATTGCATTCAGATTTCTGTAAAGCCTGCATATAAACTATGAACATAGTTGGCAGATAAAGTGTTGACTTGAATACCAAGTTAGTCTTAGCTGTAAATTAAGGCTCCCTGCATGCCAAATGTGTGCTAGTTTTTGGTCAGTCAGTTAAAAATAAGTTATAATAATTTTGTATGTTATGGGGAAGTGAGCATTTACAACACAGTGAATCAAAGTTTGACTTTAAAGTTCACATGAGCACCTGATGATATATAGGTATGATGATGATTAAGAAACACTCAAAATTGTCAACTTGCTCTGTGAACATAAAGTTGTTGACCTTATACATATTATAAGTTCATAATTATGAAGCTGCCTTGTTCAAAAAGGATCGTTATGGGTTTTCCCAAGAAAAGTAAAATGAAACTCCTCAGTTATTGTTTAAGGATGAATTTTCATTCATCTAAAATGTCAAAGTTAACATTATCATGTGCGTTTGTAAAATCTGAAACAAATATCTCATGATCTTTTGTATAAAAGAGTTAAAATCTAAACATGTTATGATCAAGTGGGATGATTGGATTATATTACAGACAAATATAGCCCTTTCTCCATCAGAAGCAAAGTGAAAATGGCTTTTGCAACCAGCATAAACTGAGAACAGCCTGCGAGTATATCGAAGTCTTTTCAGGTTTTATGCTGTTTGCTGCTCATCAGTATCTAAGGGTTGGAAATGAAGCCTTTAAATTAAAACTTGAAGCTAATAAAAAAGATCTTTAATTAAATTTCACTTTTTAAGTGACTTCAAATGTGCAAAATACGTATCTATGTGGTTAAGGGATTGTGCATATTTCACAAACTTTTCTTTTAAGAATGTGTTCTTAATTTCTTTTAAAGTTTCCCTAGTGTGGAAAATGCATAGGGTTTAGTGTGGATTAATAATATATGATCGAAATTCAGCAGTTTTCCATTGAACCCTTAACATCTAAATTCTTACTTTCCTGTTGGGTTCTATTTTTTCAAGTGTATCAATGACTATAAGAAGTCATGAACTTTTCTTAAGAATGTGTTCTTAATTTCTTTTAGGGTTTCCCTAGTATGGAAAATACATAGAGTTTAGAGTGGAGCAATAATACCTGATAGAAACAAAAGCAGTTTTTCATTTAACCCATTACATCTACAGTAAATTATTAGTTTCCTGTTTGTTTTTATTTTTTCAAGGGTATCAATGAGTTGCCTATAAGAAGATGAGTAGTTCCAACATAAAGTAAGGGAAATGTACTGAGCAATTTACATATAAACGGTTAAGAAACTTTTAAAGCCTTTCCTAAAAATGAAAACTACATAGACTTTGTTCAAAGCTAGTTATTTCTAGATTGAGTTTTAAACTGAGAACTTTTGTACCATGACATTCATGTTATAAGAAGTAGTTTAACATATATCACCAGGGCCCTCAATCTGTCAAATTCACGGCCGAAATTCGACCACATTCCCCCACCTGAAAAGTATACTTTTTTCCCCTTTTGGTGGGAAAAATTCCCCCTAAAAAAAAAAAAAAAAATTATGTTTTTTAATAGATAGATGTGTCTCATGATTATTATATCTCAATTCTATTTTAATTTAATCTCGTCAAACAAACTTAATTATGAAAAAAGCAATGAATATAGTGCAAACATGTACAAATGTAATAATTAGAGAGTAAGTAAAAATTTCCCCAAAAAGGGGAATGCCGCGAAAATTCCTCCTGCTATGGGTAGTGACCTGCTTTCCCTAAAATGGATTGAGGGCCCTGATCACAATTGCATTTTATTATAATGTACATGTACTTGTACTATTATATTAATATATAACCAAATAAGAAGTATTAGCTGTAGTATTAACAATTGTATGTTTTGAATGCTAAGAATATCACAAGTTAATCGGTACCTGACACGCTTTAAACATTAAGAACTTGTACTACAATGTGAAGAAAACATCCACATTAAAGTTCAAATATGTTCAGAACTATTATTAATGAGCTTCGCCAGGGAAAACATGGCTTACTGCCTGCGCATAAAAAGCCGTCTCAAATTAGCCTGTACAGTCTGCACAGGCGAATCAGAGACAACACTTTTGTCCGAAACTGGATTTTGAATATGAAGATACTTTCTCTAAACAAACAATTCATAAACTATAAAAGCTGAAAGTGTCGTCCCTCATTTACATGTGCCCAGTTTTTCTAGTGTGAGGCTAAAATGTTTTTTTTTCTGCTTTCAGACTGTGTTTGGACCATGTTTGTGTCGCCATCAACCACTGAACGCTATCGTAGGAGGATGCTCCATCCTTTCTTTATGGATCTTTGTGCCAAAACAGTGGACCTGCATATTGACAAGACCCAGACATTCATAGCTTAATAGTTATTTATTCTAATTCCTGGTTCTTTATTCATAATGCTCCACAGGGTGATCATAAAGTGAAACATTCAAAACTAATTTTCTATGGTAAATCCTCAGATTTGTGTTTACAAAATAGTAACATGTGCAACCTTTGAGCAATATGTACTATTTTAAGGCTCGTTATTGTAAAAAAGCAAGAGACTCTTCAATTTTTGAATTACAGTACAAATTGCTTATTTTTATTAGGTGTGTGAATATGGATTTAGTGAATGAACATGAATTTGAGCATTTAACAAGGGAAGTAATCCAGTACAAAATTGGGGATGAAACTGAATAGGATTTTAACCCCTTGCTTTTGCTTTTTTTTGTAGTTCATTGTACTGAAATTCATGTTATGAAACGTATTGTCTTCAGTGAAAAATTCTTTACTGTAGTTAACATTTTTTGATACAGAAACATATTTTGTAATAAATTCAACAAATAAAGAATGTGCAATTATTACAGTAAATTACATATACCTGGTATAATCATTGAAATATTATTCTAGTTTTGTGCAGACTGTATTTGAACAGCTTGTTGTAGAAGTCATGTTAACACATTTTTGTTTGATCATTCCTAGCACGTTTACCATAATTCACATAAATTTGTATGGCTGATGTGCATAATTTATTATCAGAATAAACTTTAAATGGTTTGTATTTGTCCACAAAATACGCATTTAATCCAGTTAGTGTTTCCAATCACCAAAATCACCCTTGCCCAAAGCTCACTTAGCATAACGTTAAATATATTGAATTAATGTGCGATATGTGACACTTTATAGTAATGTAAGATAGATAACCTTGCTGTTGCAAGTGGCTTAATAGCAATTAAATACTGTACCAGTACTTGTATTTCTAATTGGCTACAAGGACTAAATGAAAACAGAAATATAAGAATAAACATGTGCCTACTGTTAGACAGTCACATAACTGAATGGTTTACTTTGTACACTTCAAAACTATTGTCATGGTCACAATATACTGCGGTTTCATTACAGATGTTTACCTGCAAACTATTGCATGACAATCCTTATTAACTGGTAAATTTGAATTTTGTATTTTTAGCTCGGCTGTTTTCGGAGAAAACCCAAGTTTTGTCATAGCCAGCTCGTCGTCCGACGTCCGCGTCGTGCTATAACATTTTTGTTACATTTTGTTAAGGTTTTGAACATTGGCTCTTATATCAAAGTGCTTCAACCTACAACTTTGAAACTTCACATGTAGCTGCACCTTGATGAGTTCTACATGCCACACCCATTTTTGGGTCACTAGGTCAAAGGTCAAGGTCACTGTGACCTCTAAAAAAAAAAAAATCTGACAAGCTTCCATTTATTAAAAACTGCACCCGCAGCTGAGCATGGCACCTGTTATGTGGTGCTCTTGTTTATATGAGCTTCCACATGCGAAAATGGTTCTTATGCATATACCAGAATATCTCAAGACCAGCCTGCGCATCCACTCAGCATGGTCAGGAGCTATGCTGTCTGCTTTTGACTTTATAGAGAACAGGTTGCTCCTGACTGGGCTGCTCAGGCTTGTTTTGGGCTACGCTGGTTGCATATGGTATAAGAACCATTTTCGCATAACCCAGAAATGAATTTCGACAATAATTCTTAGACATGACATACACTTTCGAACAGTTATTCAACCATGTGCTTAATTTGTGGTATTGCATATAGCTTCTCTAAAATAGAGAATGCTTGGTCTCTATCTAGTTCATAATAAAGAACTCCAAAGAACAAAAACTATTATTAATTTTATACACAGCAGTCAAACTGCAAATACTTTTAATTTATTTAAATGAAACTTACATTTTTGGGGGAGGGAAGGAGAAGGGGGCTTATAAACTTAACAAATTGAGATGCGTTTATAAATAATGTACTTACAGCTTTTTTCTGTAAAGACATTGTAAAGATTTATTATTTTGTATGATCCTTTTTGTTAATACTGTTGATAGTTATATACAGCATTTCGTTTTGAGCCAGTTTTTAACATTTTCTATACACAGAACTCCACTTATGACTGAGCACTTACAAACTTTGTGATAAAATGAGAGATTTTCAAGAAACTCTATTATAATTTTTAAAGTGTAATCATAAATTAAAGCACACATATTTTAATAGTTTTCACTAGTTAGATTGAAATGCTCTAAACACAACGAACAAATACAGAGCTTTAATATAAAGTTTTAACAATATCCTTTACACCCTTAATGGACACTACTTGGTCTTCTGTCAGTTTATTTTTAAGAGAGTTACTGCCCTTTCACGATTTTTCCTTTGCATCTTTGATCTTTGCCTCTTAACCCTTTACCACTTAAATAAGTATTTACAAGAATT
The DNA here is from genome assembly GCF_020536995.1 of Dreissena polymorpha. Classification (NCBI taxonomy): domain Eukaryota; kingdom Metazoa; phylum Mollusca; class Bivalvia; order Myida; family Dreissenidae; genus Dreissena; species Dreissena polymorpha. The sequence continues at coordinate 87,596,904 of NC_068364.1, forward strand.
TGTAGTCCCTTATAAAGTTAATTTTAATAAAAGGCCTTTATTACTAGATCCAAGTTTTAAAGATTTCAGTTCCAACCCACAGATACTGATTAGCAGCAAACAGCATGAGAACTTAACAGACTGCGAGTAACTGACGCAGCCAGTTCTGGTTTTATGCGGTTTGCACATAGCCATTTTCACTTTGCTTCTAAGTGGGAAGGGGTTAAGATTAGAGCTGTAACGATTCGGTTCGATGCATCAAAACACCGGTTCAACGCCGCCGATTCGATTTCGATACCAATACGGCCAATTTCGATTCGATTCACTGCAATCCCGATTGATCCGCATTTTAAACTTTACTTTCCAAATCCGTCGTCTAAACGTTCTTGTCATTTGTAATACGTCTTGTGATTGGTCAATAGCCAATATGGCATCCAATGAATAAATGAATAACATGCTGAGCATTACATCAGCCAGTAAAATGGCTTCTTCAACCACACCGAAAGACGCACCGTCAAAATTAAAATCAAAAGTATGTGAACATTTCGAGTTTCGCGAAGGTTCTGATGCAAAAGCAACTTGCAAAACGTGTTTTGTTGACGTACGTTACCCATATGGTTTGTTTACTAAACTGTGTGCATTCTTTTAAGAAGTCAACTGGAAGTTGTTTATATACTTACTGTTGTTTATATACTGTTGTTTTTTGTGGGTTTTTTCTGTTAAACACATGTGATAAATGGTGCATTTTATGTTATTTAAGAATAACTCAATAGGAAGTTTTGTTCCATAAATGTGTTACTTATAAAACAATGTTGCGTTTTAAATTGTATTTAAAAAATTAAACACTTTAAATGTACACCATAATAAGTTAATAACAAATACCAAACATATTAATTCATGCTCTGGACAAACCAAATATGAAATAGTTAGCAAAATAAGCAGCAAATAGTTTAAGTTGAATCAAATCGAAAATAATCGAATCGGACCATTTCGAATCGAAATCGAATCGAATCGAATGATGAGTGAATTGTTTTTAAGCTCTAGTTAAGATCCACATTGTATAACACGTTATATGCAGCCTAACACTGGGCTGGACTTGCTTATATTTTCAAGTTGTTCTGCTCCAATAATTGTTCAGGCAAAACTTCCTCTAATAGACATTTGTGATCTTAATTTTGATTAAACTTTACATGCAGTATCACTACAAGAGACATAATTGGCCCATGTATAGACAAAGCATATATCATCGGGAGCATCCATTAGTTACACTGATATATTCCTGTGAATCGTTTTTATCATAAACAGGAAAACTGTGTATTGAATGAAGTTAAATTTTACATAAGGACTATTAAATAAGTAATTCAATAAATTTCAATGTTTATTGAAAGTTTAATATTTTATCACAAAAAGTGCTTAAGTGTTTGGTTCTTAAGTTTTGTTCTGTGTGACTTGCAATAATGTAAATATAAGTGTGAATATACATAGAGTGATTACATGTAGGAGATGCATGCACATATATAGGGTAATTTAATAGCTTAAGATGTTGCACAATTGTTAAATTATTTGTTTCAAACTTTACATCTTTTCATAATACATTCTATGGTGAAAAATTATGTATTAACATTGGTGCAAGATATACAATTTTTTACAAGTGTTGTGTAATCTTAAATATGACCATTTTCTGTAACTTAACATGTCAAGCCTGCAAGTTATTTCCATACATACAGTAACCAGTAGTTTTAAATGATTGTACATGTTCTTAATAAAGTGACTACAAATTCACATTGTCCATTTTGAGCTCGACTATTATATATGAAATATATATAGTGGAGCTATCCTACTCACCTCGTTCCTATTAGCCTGCAAATGTTAAAGCTTGCGTACCACCCCAAATATTTCCTATGTCCTTTGACATATTGCTTTTATATGTTGCATACTTCTTTACCAACATGACCCCAATCTATAAACAAGAGCAGACAACTGTATCAAGCATTTTAACAGAATTATGGCCCCTTTTATACTTAAAATATGCATATTATTGATAAATCTATGTTAAAGTTTGTGTACCACCTCAAATATTTCCTATGTCCTTTGACATATTGCTTTCATATTTTGCATACTTCTTTACCAACATGGTCCCTCTAAACAAGAGCAGACAACTGTATCAAGCATTTTGACAGAATTGTGGCCCCTTTTATACTTAGATAATTGAACCTTTTGCTTAAATTGCCATTACTTCTTTATTTATGATCACATTTGATTCATACTTTGACAAAACAACACTTACCTGACATACCACAATGCACTCCACCCTAACCATCCCCCATGCCCCACCCCAGAATCCCCCCCCCCCAATAAAAAAAAAACAAAAAAAAATTCACTTATTTTGAAAGATCATCTATTAAATGACCACACACCCACATTATACCTCCCCCCCCCCCCTCTCCATTATGGCTTACGTTATACTGTCAAGCACTCGAATAGTCGAGCGCGCTGTCCTCTGACAGGTCTTGTTAGCTCACCTGAGCACAAGGTACTGATTGTGAGAAATTGTGGTCACAGTGTGTCAGACATCTGTCACCAAGTGAAGTTTGTTGTCACATTTTAGTAGGTTACATTTTTAATCCAATCTTTATGACACTGGCTTATAATGTTTATCTTGAAAATAACAAGGACAAGTTTGAATCTGGGTCACATGCGTACAAAAAAATGGGTCACCAGGTAAAATCTTACAAAAACCTGGAAAAATGGGTCACCAGGTAAAATCTAACAAAAACCTGGAAAAATGGGTCACCAGGTTAAATCTTACACACACCTGGTTATGACTCTGGAGTCCACATGTATTACCCATCTTGAACAAACTTGGTCAGAATGATTTTCTTGATGATATCAAGGCTGAGTATCAATATTGTACATGTGCATATACAAATCTATTTCACTAGGTAAAGTTTTGATAATTGGTTTACCTCAACCTCAAGTTAGCGTTTCAGGCCCTCAAGTTACTGGAAGTTACTTCATCACAGTGCCCTTTTGTAACTGGTCTGAAGCAATTATATTTGTATGATTTGTTTAGATGTTTTGCATACATGCGAAATGTTTGGTGAAAAAAAGATTTGTGCGTGTATATAAGCAAAAATCTTGCATTGGTGTTCAAGTGTGTTTTTTACATGTTTTTGCACTGGTGCAAAAGTACAATCATGTTTCATGTATGTTTGCAATTTTGAACACATGTGAGTGTATATGGTTTACATTCCCATTTAACAAATTAGCTGAATATAATTATAACCTGTTAACAACTTAAACTAAAGGTGTTGTATTACAAGTAAATGCAAATGAAAATATGTTTGCCATGTACATAAATGCTATGAAAATAGTGTTATGTATTCCTCTACTGATGTTTAAGATTAAGTTCATGATATGTTATCATCAGTGAATTAAATTGCAAGATTTGTTTGTTAAGCACTTATAGACAATCCTATAAAACATGAGTGTAAGAAATTAATTAGTACAGCTAAGGTTTATGAAGAGAAAGGCACTTTTCAGAAGTTACTATACACTAAAGTCTGCACTATCTGCTCTAGAAATGTTTGATTCTTCTTGCTTAGAATCTGATATATACATGGCTATTTCAATGTCTAGGACCTCAATAACTGAAATATTTTGGAAATGCTTTGCTAACATTTTTGTTGAGCACCATTGCATACAGCTTGATATGACAGTCACGATGGTTAAATTCATCTTCTTTGTCATATTAAATTGACTGTAAAACATTTCATTATGTTTGATGTTTTTATATCATATATTGCCAGCAATATTTGGTTACTTATCAGGATTATCTTAAGCATATTTGTTTTGTTAATTATGATATTTCTAAATATATTGCATATTCTAAACATATAAATTTATAGAATAATGTATACATCAATTTATTTACAATTTAAAGGAAATAAAATCAGAGGCCATTTGTCATTCTGTTTTCAAAAGTCACTTATTGCTGTTGTCTGGGTAAGACATTTAAATACATATGAACCGTGCTCTGTGAAAAGGCGTTTTTTGCATGTGTAAAAAGTGTTGTACCAGATTAGCCTGTGCAGTCGGCACATGCTAATCAGGGATGACACTTTCCGTTTAACTTGATTTTTGCTAAGAAGAGACTTTCTTTAAACGAAAAATATCTTTAAAACGGAAAGTGTCGTCCCTGATAAGCATGGGATGACACTATGCACATGCATTAAACCCCTTTTTCACAGAGCAGAGCCCATATTCCTATGGTGTAATTTCTCTACGGCTTTCATTGTACAATTTAACAGTGCAGCATCTGCATTATAAATAGCTAGGAGCATGCAAGGGCCTTTTATAGGCACCTTCACCCAAGAAAAAGGCCAGCCCTTTCCCCAAAGATAATTTCTTTAAAATGATGTTATTTTCGCCATATTTCAAGCTTTGGGAAATATTTTCCCCTTTCTCAGTTTTTTCCATAATGTTTTACCCAAAGTGTAAGGCCAGGCCCTTTCCCCAATTCAAGGAAAAAGCCCTGGACTGCTGTCTCAAATTATATGAGCCATGCTGTGGGAAACCAGGACTTAAAGCATTTTATGACATTTTACACACATGCATTAAGCTGTGTTCCAAGAGTGAGGCATATATTTCTATGGATGTTAAATTTAGTTATGGTTAAGTGTTGGAACACACAAATTATTTAGTCATCGATTCTACATTTGTTACATGTGAAATTGATGAAGTACTTCTGTTTGCAATTACTCCGATTCAACTGTTTTCAACTTGCCATTAAAATCAATGGATCTCCAGGATTCATGTGTTTTCTGTCCTAGGTGTTGAGATAATCAAATGCTAATACTAAGGCATTCAAGTTCAACCAATTTACAAATCCTTTTTGTGTTTGTCTGTTTTAAAAAATACACATTTTTTTCAGCAACAATTTCCTGTAAAATGTATTAACTAGTCTACTGCATGGTATATAAATGTTATCAAAGTACTCAGATATGTCTTCCAATACTTGTAATTGAAATCTTATCAGAACTGATATATTAACATACCTTAAATGTGTTTGTTTGTTGTGTTAAGATCTCTAATTGAGAAAGGTTTTATTAAATACAATTTACTTTGTATTTTGTCTAGTTAGTTTTTTACAATTTTTAAAATGTATTTGGTGGTATGGATTTACCATAGCCTCTGATTATAGCAACAGTCTCGACATCAATTTTGATGCGTATTTTTTTCAAGTCATTTTCATGTATTATTTGTATTTTATAAATGTTGATAGTTAATCTACATGTATGCCTTACCATGATTGATACATCTGGTTATACTGTGTTACCTTTGTGGTATTGTATTTATGAAACGCTTATTTGTTGTATTCAACATGTATTTGGTACATTTAATAAGCACTTGATTGTCTTGAGGTATTGTTTTCAGTATTCAATTGATGTCTAATATCTAGAATCATGGACTAAATCTTATCATTTTGAATTTGAAAATTTCCGAATCATCCCATCCTAGCAATTATCTATAATTTCTGAATTTTTTCCCTTGTCCTTACACATTTTAAAAATTCCTTTAGAGTGCTTTGTGTACAGAGTGTGTTTGGATGTTGTAATTGCCCGTATCCGTTAATGCCTTACGTGTATAACTATTTCTTTCAGTAATCACCAGAATTATAGGCTAGTAGGTTGTTCTGTGGGTATTCTTTGTCATATTATATAAATTTGTAATTTACCAATTTATTGTAATATTTTTGTATTTCAGTTGTATAACATTATAGAATAAAATCTTTCAAACTTTAGAAGTCTGTTTCATTTCGGTTTGCAAGTTGTCAGTCATGTTTACAACTTATTTGACATTCATTGATTACACCGGGTGTTTAGGATACTTTTAGAACGGACGGCACTTCGATAACAGAGAACAACAAAAGCCACGCGCGAACGATGAGTTCTTCAGCTTTGTGCTTTTATGTTCTGTTCTTTGGATTTTTTAGAAACGGAACATTATTGGGTCGATTAATGGCATAGCACTTTGTTTGCGAAGAAAGAAAAACGGTTGATGATATGAAAAAACGATACAATTCCATCGAAAATCAGCATGAACTGGAGTATCAGTACTTATTTTTAAAAAAATACAGAAATAAATCAACAACGAGTTTTAGTTTACTATTCGAATGAAAAGATACATATGTATATTGATGTAATAACATGTTAAATTTGTCGTATACGGACGCATTTGAGGAAATTCAAATGTTAAAAGAGTCGGATGCCACATTTTCATGGGCACTTCTTTAGTCATCATCTCGGTGACAATGGCACATCTGTTCCCGATTACCCGACACTTTTTTAAGACAACAAACTATTTTTTTATGAACCAGAAATAAGCACGATTTTTTATGGCATATTCAATGAAGACACCCCAACTTTGAGATTAAATAAGGACCATTTTAGCGTGAAGTTTCATTTTATTAGCCGGATTTTTTTCGAAAAAATCTCGGCTTATAGATTGATGTTGTCGGGCGGGCGGGGGGGCGGGCGGGGGGGGCGGGCGGGCGGCGTGCTCGAAAATGTTAAAGTTCTTATTTCATGGTATAACTTTGGTATGCTTGGACCTAGAGTCTTCAAACTTGACATGAAGGTTGGCCAGGATTAACAGATGACCACTGGTCATTTCAAGGTCATTCATTTGAAGGTCAAGGTCACTGTGACCTTCAATATAAAAAATGTTAAAGTTGTTATAACTTTGGTATGCTTGGACCTAGAGTCTTGAAACTTGACATGAAGGTTGGCCATAACTAGTTAGTAACCACTGGTCATTTCAAGGTCATTCATTTGAAGGTCAAGGTCACTGTGACCTTGAATGTAAAAATGTTAAAGTTCTTATTTCATGGTATAACTTTGGTATGCTTGGACCTAGAGTCTTCAAACTTGACATGAAGGTTGGCCAGGATTAACAGATGACCACTGGTCATTTCAAGGTCATTCATTTGAAGGTGAAGGTCACTGTGACCTTCAATATAAAAATGTTAAAGTTGTTATAACTTTGGTATGCTTGGACCTAGAGTCTTGAAACTTGACATGAAGGTTGGCCAGAACTAGTAAGTAACCACTGGACATTTCAAGGTCATTCATTTGAAGGTCAAGGTCACTGTGACCTTGAATGTAAAAATGTTAAAGTTGTTATAACTTTGGTATGCTTGGACCTAGAGTCTTGAAACTTGACATGAAGGTTGGCCAGAACTAGTAAGTAACCACTGGACATTTCAAGGTCATTCATTTGAAGGTCAAGGTCACTGTGACCTTGAATGTAAAAATGTTAAAGTTGTTATAACTTTGGTATGCTTGGACCTAGAGTCTTGAAACTTGACATGAAGGTTGGCCAGAACTAGTAAGTAACCACTGGACATTTCAAGGTCATTCATTTGAAGGTCAAGGTCACTGTGACCTTGAATGTAAAAATGTTAAAGTTCTTATTTCATGTTATAACTTTGGTATTCTTGTACCTAGAGTCTTCAAACTTGAAATAAAGATTGGCCAGTACTAGAAGATGACCACTGGTCATTTCAATGTCATTCATTTGAAGGTCAAGGTCACTGTGACCTTAAATGTTAAAATGTTAAAATTGTTATAACTTTGGTATGCTTGGACATAGAGTCTTCAAACTTGACATGAAGGTTTGCAAGCACACTTAGATGACCACTGGTCATTTCAAGGTCATTCATTCTCATGTATATGCATGCATTCAAAACATAACACAAGGTTTGCTCATGCCTTGAAAAGTACTTACATTTCATTTTGACCTTTGAACAATATTTCAGTAATTTAAGTATTGCATTGACAAAAACACGAAAGGTACTTTCCTGTCATTTAAATCAAAAATCCGGCTTCAATGCGGTCATCTCCGACCGCGGAACTCTTGTTTTTCTTACATCGATTATTACAATTAAAGCTTACATTCATTCCTCACGATGTCTGCTTCTTTGTTACTACACCGGTACTCTCGTCTGTCCACAGCATATCATAGTGTCAAATGTGTTAAGTCTCCGTTATCCGACGTGTCAGTTATCGGGAATCAAAGTGTCTACACCACTTTGCATACCACTTAATAAAACATTCTCTATCTTCGTTCATATTTTAGTGAGTACTATCACAATTTCAGTATTTGAAGCACAGTAATCACTCTACATGCTGAAAAAAAGCAAACACCTTGGTAAGAATAGTAGCAATATAAATACACGCATTTGAAGTAGAAGATACAATTCGGATATCAGAAAGCCCAAATAGTTGAGTCACCGTTATCCGACGTGCCTTTTATCGGGAATTAAAGTGTCTACAACATCATGCATACCGCCTTTTAAAACACGCTCTATCTGCGTTCATATTTAATTGAGTACTATCAAAATTTCAGTTTTTGAAGCACAGTAATTACTCTACATGCTGGAATAGCAAGCACTGTATTGCAATATATCTTAGTATGTTTATTTTATTGAAATGTGTACTGATCATCAAGTTTATGATGTTTTCCGATAGTACTTTCTAAAATTTTGGAAAACATTTGCCATACTTCCTTGAAATTCTTTCTTGACAATACAAAAGGAAAAAAAAACTTATCAAACAAACCATGTGCCGTGTCTCAAAAACTTATATTAAGGCTATACATTACATAAAACGAGGAACCTATGTTCAGCGCGTGGCTATTGTTTTTTCGCTGTTATCGAAGTGTCATCCGTTATCGAAATATCCGCATTACCAGCATGTTGATATTGGATTTCGTTATGGCGGGTGAGCGGTTGGCGTCGTTGAACAGGTAGTTTCCGGTCAAATTACTTTGTTTTCATGGTCAGGTCTTGATGAAACTTTGGATATAACAGCCTTTGGTACAAGTCGTATCAAGTTCAATATTCTTTAAAATAAAAATAAAAAGATTTCCACAAAATTACGTGAGTTTGGATGGAGGTATTGCTCTGCATTTTTGTGTCCAGGTTGCTTACATGCAGTCCTAGCTTGGGAATGCATTTCTTACAAGTCTTACATTTACCTCATTTAGGTTGAATTGACCAATCTTGATTAATGTTTGGATATAGCAAGCTAATGTGTAGACCTTCATGCAACTTGGGTTTGCATTTGGATCCTGTCGTGTAAAGGTTAAGTTAATTGTAAATTAATTAGAAAAACGACAGACACGTGGTTTACGGGCTATGATTTGTATATGAAACTTTGGATAAAGAAGTTTGATAGGAGACATAGCTTGGGATTTTGTTGGGACCAGTCGGGCTACTGGTACTAAAAAAATAAAAAAAACGGCTTCAACTCAATAATTAAAGTTTTGATGATATTTTTGTACGTACATTTTGTGTAAAGGTGTATGAGTTTGGATTAAGGTATTATGATAACATTTTCTGTTAAAGGAGCCCATACACCAAGCACGTTCTTAGACAGCTAGTCCACGTTCTGAAGAAAATGCAGAACGGGATGTGAACTTGCTTGAACGTGTAGTTTCGGTCAGAAAAAAAATCTACAATATGATTGAATGACGTTTATACACAGTTCGCGCTACGTGCAGCTCGTTCCTATCCCGTCCTATCCCGTTGCCAGTCCGCCTTTATCCAGTTCAAATCGTGTCAATTTTCCCATTGTCCCCGTTGGTATACCGTTTCCAATCCGACCGAGCCCGTCCTAAGCCAGTTCGATCACGTTCGTACGCAGTTCTTCTTTATTCGTTGTGCTGTGGTAACTCGTTCATAGGCACTTTTCACTCCGTCCTAATACGTGCTTAGTACGTTTATGACGTAGTTGCAGCCACGTTCTGCACGGCGATTATAAAACCGACAACGTTCCAACCAGTTCTCATTTATGTTTCACACTGAGCCGACCAGACGTTCATTTGTAATGCCTCAAAGAAATAATTCCGCCAAATTGGCAGTGCGGCTAAAGGCTGCCGCAATTAAAAAAACACAAATCAATATCTCAACTGAAAAACGTCAAGAAAATGCAGAAGGTATTGAAAATCCTGAATTTGCTAAAACTAAAAATAAAAAGGAGCGCGCTGTGTCTCCGGTAGCTTCAGATGATGGATCTGCGTCCAGGTCGGGTAGTCAAATATTGGACGAAGATGAAGCATCTACCCAGGAACCAAAAAAGAAGAAATCCAAAACCCACACAAATCTCACAATGGAACAACAAGAAGCCATGGTTGACTGGCTTAAATCTCACAAACTCTTTTATAACAAGAAGCTTGATAGCTACAAAGACACCAAGAAAAAACCTTCCGTTGGGAAAAGCAAGCAGAAGTCATGGGTGTGAACGGTGCTGAATTAAAGATCTGGTACAACAGTCTTAGAACCCGCTATACCAAACTAAAGAAGACGAAATCTGGTGATGGTGCTCCTGAACTGTCGGATCCTCCACAAGCTAACCTAGTGAGAACTTCAGTTCAGCGGAAGGATGGACCAGTTCATGGACATGCAGAATCGTCTCGTACAGCATATGGTCAGACCAAACACAGACCGCATGAAAGAAGCCTTTGTCGAATACGTTCGGGAGTGCGTGTACGATATTAGTCCTCATCTAAGGGACGATATGCACAGAGACACGATAAAGACTGTCCTAGTTTATAAAGACAGAGATAATGATCTGAAAAGAGGCAAACAATGTCCATCAACACCACCTCCAACAACAACAACAGGGCCTGCTACATCCTCAGTGTGTTGGCAACCACCTCCTCATATGTGGCCATCAACTGTGCAGAACCCAGTTCGTGTTTGGGGATCCACAGACCCTGCATGGGTTAATCAACAAGTTCCTTATTACCAGCAATCATCCCAACAGAAACAGTCTCAGAGATATTTCAACCCTCAACACCAGCAAAACCATTAGAATGTCGTCCAGTCGCAGCAACAACCTTCCTCTATACGGCAACAGCGACAACCAGACATTCAGCAATGCAACTCTGTACTCAACACCCCTCAGTGCAATATTGTTGACTCGCTGCCGGACAATAGCTTCCAACCGGAGTATACCACAATGCTGAGCATGCCATTGCTAGACCAGGATCAATAGGAGAGTCCCTTTATCAATGACACTAGTGCAAATCAGTAGATATAGTACGAGGTATACTATTTGAATAATTATACTTTTCAACTGTGTAGTTACTTTTAGAATGGTTATTTTGTTGCTGCTGAGACTATGAAACAATATGTTTACCGATATCAAGAAGAGTGATACCAATGAAACTTAGTTAACTTATCCTGACTACATTTAGTTTACTATTTCGATAATTTGCTTATAATACTGCCTTCGTTCAAATAATGTTATTTCGTTTGAAAATATTTTGACAGTGTGTATCTACATTTAATCTAAAACATATTGAGTTGGTTAAGATACTCAATGTAAAATACATTTACTATAATTATGTGCTTTATTTTATTCTTATTCAAGGTTGAAAGTAATCAACGAATACAACGATGAGCATTTCATAGTGTTGTTTTATTTACATACACGTTTAAGAACATCTTGATAATGTTGTATTTTCCGAAATAAAGATTGTGATTCCGAGGATATCTTTGTTTTTTCTCTCTACAATAATGCAAAATAAGAAATACTGTCTATATTTTAACCTTATTTTCTTACCAAAGTATGCTCTTCGCCATTCATATCAAATAAACTACATGTATATCATATACACCGAAATACCACGATTATAACATGTCAAAGATCGTTCTCTAAATGTCCTGTTATATGGCATCTATACACCAACCATCCTATCCTGCCATGGCACAAGTTCAGCAGGACTTTTGAAATAGTCTTTTAAGTAGTCCCCTTGTCTCTTGGCCGCAACCGTGTCTCTGTTTCCTCCCTTAGGCATATCTACGTCTGGCAGGTTGACGTCTTGTCTCCATAAACCAGGTACGAGGTTGTGGGCACCATCTTCGTTATCTTATTGAATGTTCTGAATAGCCGGGGTTTGAATACGGATGAAGTTATGAAGGCACACACACGATTCAATGATAACCTGTACATTCATGGGCATCTGTTGCATCGTTGACAAGAGGACTCTCCAAATTTGTGCAAAAATACAAAAGGAATTTTCCACCACACGTCTTGCTCTGGGAATCCTGTAGTTGGCAATCAATTCCTCTCTTGTCAGAGTACGGCCCGAGAAGTGCTTCATGAGGTATGAGCAAAGGCCAAATGCATCATTTCCTAGCAGAAAGTTCGGGAAATCCTAATCATCGTTTGGCAAGGGTGACGGGGGAGGAAGTCCAATAGAGCCGCCTTCCAAACATTCTTTCAGTTCTGACTGGTTGTAGATCTGAGCATCGGACTGGCTTCCCAAATCACCAACATCTATCCACATAAACTAATAGTCTGCATATACCAAGGCCATAAGGACGATTGAGAAAAACCTTTGAAGCTATTGTACATGTTCCCCGTCTTTGGAGGCTTTCTGATGGCAACATGTTTCCCACCCAGAGCTCCACATGCATGTGGAGCATTCCATCGCGCATTGAACTCCTCGGCAACGCGTTCCCAAGCGTCACTATCAACAGGACAATCAATAACGTCATGTTTCAGTGATAGCGAGCTTCATTCCTGGTTCCAAAGCCTTTCTGTAATTGGTGTCACTGTTTTCTATTAGTGGAGTGATGCGTTCCCAAAGCTCGCCAAACATTGGCGGGTGATTCTCAAGAAGTTGTAAAAGGACTCTTGGTCGTCCAAGCGGAGCTCTTCCATAAGCTGATGATAATGACCTACGGCTATTCTTCTCTCTTGTTTCAACCAGTAATTTCTCACCCAACAAGTTCTGTGTCGTCTCCGCCTTCTTTCTCGGCCCAACAAAACATTATATTGCTGCTCTGCTTCTAACATAAATTGCACGAAGCCAATATTAAAAAAATTAACAGCTCCAAAGTTTTCCATGTTTCAACTTAATATCACAAATGATGGATTTTGAGACAACAACCTCTATTAATATATGCACATTGTCTGAACGTATTGTATTTACGGGTTGAACGTTGTAACAACTGCATTGAACGAGTACAACGTACTTGGAACCTACTGCGAACTCCTTAAAACGAGTACAACTTAATGAGAACTTATAGAACGTGCTGCAAACGTTGTAAGAACTTATCTTTTAGTTTCTATTTATTTACACGAAACAAGATCGTAATTGAGACGTAGTGCGGACGGGGTCGGTGTGCCTGAGACCGGATTGGACGGACTAGAAACGGACTCGATCGGTGTGGCATCGTACACGTAATTTCGGTCCATAGCACTACGTTCTGGCAGGTTCCTAACCCGACCTCAGTATGATCTACCCGTTTTTAGTACGTCCATTCCGTTTCCAGTACGTTGTTACTACGTTTAATTGTAGAATGGGATGATCGGAAGAAAATATCGAGTAGGCTCAAAGTTCTGAAACACCACTCCCGTTCAACCCTGTTATAGGCCGTCCATAAAGTCGAAGACAGCTTGTAACACGTTGTTGCTTCTACGATCACTCCGTTCTCACACAGTTCGAGCCCGTTTAGTCACATTTTTCGGAACGTACTTCGAACGGATCGGTGTATCGGGGGTATAAACTGTGGTTAATTTCTTTGTTTTGACCAAATGGTTTGTCATTGTTTAAAATATGTTGAACCATTTATTTTCGATGCCATATCTGCGTATGACTCTACAGTCGTGAGTTCAACATTTTCTTCGCTTTTAAATTTTCTCACCATATTTTGATGAATTGTTTTAAGAGATATTTGAGTGTGCATTCAAGTACGATAACACTTATACAAATGTCAAAATGAATATATTTAATATCATGCCATATTATTTAAAGCAAACCGTTGGTTGTTTGAAAACATGCGCTTTTTAAACAAATGCTCAAGTACACGCGTATTAATTATTTAGGGGCATCCCATGTAGCCCGTATTATGAAATATATTGTTATTGGTCAACCTTGGTATTTTCTTTGCAAAATCTATTCTAAAAACGTAAATACATACACAATATGTTTTTCCCTGGTTTATATGACAGCGTGAGTGTGCTTTCGCATTTACCTTTGTAATTGAATACATGTAATCTTAACAAACTAAACTTTATATCAAATATTGTCGGCTAGTTTGATTCGGGACACTTTTAAATTATAGCATTTACAAAGCGAGGCAACAAATAATGTGTTTGCTACCACTAACCTTGCGAATCATTAATTTTTGCTTTATTCGATCACAATCGCTCAATTCACTAATATTTACTTTAGAAAAAAAAGATATTTCGAAGATTTCTGCATGTCTTGGCGTGAATAACATTTGAATCATTTTCAATATTAGTTCACTTTGTAGTAAATAAAAATGTCATGTTCATAAAGCAATTAAACTTCTTAGCCGAAATTTTCGCATAGGTTTACAAACTACATTCCTATGACTTATACAGTATTGAAACAGTCCTAACAAAAGAACCACACATCAGCAACAAGTCTTAACGTGGCGAGTAATACGTTAGTAAAGCGCGGATATGGCGCTTCCGTTCTTCCAGGGGAACATGCTTAAACTGCGGTCTCAAACAATCAAACTGAATAATAACACAAAAAAAGATACTCGTGTCATGTTGGTCGGTCTGCCATGTTTTTAATGTCAGTTAAGTTTTAACATTTCAAAATAGAACATTACCTAAATAATAACCATAAACTAAACACTAGAAATGCACACCTATACTTTTCGACTGATAATTTTTACATTCACCCCATGGATTTCATCTCGAAACGAATCACACCGCGCGAACGCAAAAAATGCGTCAATCGATTCGAATTCAAATGAGACATGACATTTCGGTGTTAATGAATTGTTTCACAAGAATTTTGCAATACAAAATATCCACTATTTTCAATTCTTATTGTTTAAATTTGGCGCACATTTTCATTGGTACAAAGTTATTTCGACGTAGATTCAAAATGCTTCATTGGTTCTATAAAGGTGTAATTATGTAAAAATGACGTGTATTAATAATGCGCTTAGACCCATGATTGTGTTTGATGTTAATCTAAATAACAATTTTATCTCACTCAAAAAATGAAATCATGAGCATATTGTCAACTGTATTACTCAACTAATTGTTGATTGAATTTAATTATCTTGTCAATCATTTAGCGAGTGCAAAAGCGCAATACTTATATGAATATCATATCATGAAAGCAACTTTTAATGAAATGGCATTGCGACAAATATAATGTTATCAAAAGCTCGTACAAGGACAATCTGAACGCATCGGACAGTGGGCTACACCACAGACGATCGCCGATATGGCGGAATTGTCCGAGGTGTCCCGATTGGTACAAGGAATGAGCAATAAATCCGTGATTTCATGGACAAGTCAGTAAGGTCGCGTGACCATCGGTTATGACCAATCACGATGAATTCTCCCAAAGTGGAGGTGAAGTTTCAAGCCCTCTAATATCACCAGCAACAAGATTGGAAATACTGTTTTCAGATATGTGTAGATGCGAACGATAATAATTATTCATCAAATTAATGCTACAAATATATTTAATTGTCATTTGTTTTTATTGTTTTGGACAAAGATCTGTAACTAAACAAGCACCTCAAGGTCCAACATATTTCAGTAGTTTGAGGGAAAAATGAATTGAATGCTTGCTGAAAACTGTTTATGAAAGAAAGTCTGATTGTGCCAGTGTGTTCTATGAAACAGTGTTGTTTCATGTGAAAATTTTCAAACAATATCCTGCAGGACCCCACTTTGGTGGCACAGTATCCATGAAAAGGTGCGCGAAATTTGCATCAAGGCTTTAAAATTGTTCATGTATTTTATAATAGCTTATGCATTACGATTTAATCTCACACTGTTAACCAGCCATACAATATTTTAAATAGTCCTGTCCTGCTTTTAATTCATAAGATATTTTTAATTTTCGCCAATTTCTGAAAGTATGTTCAAGAGTGTTGCCAGGTAGAAATTTACCGTGTAAAAATTTAAGTTATATCCATATTCGTTGTCTGAATATACACAATTATAAATAAACTGGTCTATAGATATTCTTCTTTGAATTACCAATATTGACACCAAACTCCCGAACCACCATGTGGCTAAAATAATGCTCTTAAAGTTTGAAATCTTAAAATCTGACGTTTAATGTTATATTCCATATAGGCAAATATTGTATTGAAACCAAGATTTGAACCAAATGATTCCCGATTGCAAACCCGTTGCCCATACGTAGTTATATTAGTAACCATATATTAACCCTACATGAATTCACATCTTGCTTAAAGGGCATATACTTGGTATTCACAATTCAGGCATCACAGGTCATTTGCATTTGTAAATCAGTGTATCAAGCTTTGTCACTGTTCATACATAGATCTAGTGACGTTGATTGAGGACGGCGAAAACGTTGACGGTGACGCGTTCCGGTTAATAATTTGATAAGTAATGCATTTCGACACGGCACATGATTATATAAGTGTATTTTCTATATTTTTTCAGTTAAAATAAGTGAAGATTTATTGACTCGAAATACGCGAAAATTTGAACACTAAGTGGTCATTAAGAGCATGATAATTTAACAATGCACTTAATTAGAGTTTTTACAGCAGAAAAAAATCGCACATAAAATCAAACTGTACTAGTTATAAAGTAAGTATTTGAACTGCATGTTGTATATAGTTTAATGGGTTACCAATATTCAATACATACATAGTAAGATAACAATAACATAATAATTAACACAGTATATACTTACTACACATAAAGACAGGAGTGTGGATAAAATCTTTAAAATATTGTTCACATCTTGTTAAGTATATTTCAAAGGTGAATGTTGGAACATTTGTTTTGGAAAAAAGCAAACATCTTACATCAAAGATCATCCAGTGTCAATCCAAACAAATGTTTTTGAAATCTACATATTTGTCGTTTCTCAAACAATTAATGATCTTAAAAATAAATTAAAAAGATTTACCTACACCTGATTGTATTTCCGCTTTTACTATACCTTCAAGCATTTTATTAGATAAAAGATTCTGCAGATTAGATGTAACATTTAATTATCATTGTAGAATGAAACATAACATATTGATGATAATAACACAAGCATGCCAAAGACAAATCAAATGCGAATATTCAGCTCGGACAGCGAATTACTTTTTGAACGTTTCAAAAGATCAAATAAATAATCACAAATTCAGTGCACGACTGATGGCCTATGTGTTTGAATTCTCGGATAAAAGTATGCTTTACGTTTGTTTCACATTAATACATAAATACATTATGTGTTTTATGTACTGTCTAAGTTAGTTTATTTTCTTGTACATCATTTAATAAACCAGAAAACAAAAATATACAAATATACAATAGTAAGACAAACATTTGATGTAACTTTAAATTGTAACACTTAACACCAAATGCAAACAAACAACATAAAATTAACGAAAACTAGCCGAACGTGTAACTACTAATAGCGCTTTCTCCGCAAAACCTCAAGCATTTTTTGACGCAGTGCCTACTTATGAGAAATGCCGACTTCTACCTGCGAAAATGTCAAATTATTACCAACATTTTCGCAAAGTCCAACCTAACCTCGCGCATTCTGGCTTATACTCCAGTAAATATATAAGTCAATTTCATAATTATTTCATATTCGCAATAATATATAATTGAAAATATGTGTTCCATTTATAATCATCACTGTATAAAAATAAAATTGTGTAAAACAAAATTGTGTGTCAAAATATACAGAATATGATACGAAGAAAAAACTCAAAATAATAACAGGAACTATAAGATGAAAGCACATCAAAGTTTCATTAAAAAATCTCTTCTTGTGGAAAACACAAACGTCAACTTTGTTCAATAAACACGTTATTATCTATGAATTCCACTACATATATAGCTATTAATATAATACAATTTACCCTTACAAAGGAAAAGACATACAATTTAATAATGCTTCAATAAGTGTTCCTAAAAACAAAACCCTATTTTGAAACACACACAATATAATTAGCCATAGATAGCTCACTGTATTTCAATGTTACTGAAAATTAAGGGTAACGAGAATATGTGTTGTGTTACAATATTTTTAAACATATTTTTAAACTCTAGCAAAAAATTTTATGCTCCCACGTTGTCTTTTAAAAGGAAAACTAAAAGTAAAAAGTTTTTCTATTTTTAACGAAGCTAACGAAACAACAACATATTATGCAAACACTCAACAGAAAAAGTCATCCAAACATTATATAAATGTACCCATTTGATATAGTTCTAAAATATAAACACAGCAATAAATTGCAATGTCTAAATTAAGCAAACATACGTGAACATTCGTATTATCTAAGCTTTTTTAGACACAAATGAGAAAAAAAATTAGTAAATGAACGCTTTGCAATATTTAACGCCATATTTGAGATCTCTGTACTTGGTTGTTGCAAAGAAACAGCTACTTTTGTTATACAAAAATGCAACCGTAATGCATTTCCAGAGACATCGATTCAGCAAAAATTGTTTAAGCCATTTTGCTATTCCGTGTTTTTAAACCAAGTAATCCACATGGCGTTGCGACCGTGTAACCAAATAAATAAGAAACATCTGAGATTTGTGGCCCTCGGTGTGAAGCCCAGTTCTGACCGCAGGCTCATCATTTTATTCTATTTTTAGATTTAAGTCTATATAAACGCTGTGACATTCAGACGATTACTTGTATCCTATTTTGTAAAGATAATGCAGTTTGTTACTTATATTAACATTGCACTTAGTTTGCATTTGAGATACTTATTGAGGTAATAAGTGAAAGTATACACATTTGAATGAAATATAAAAAGAAGAAAACCGCTTCTAGCATGAAAACGTACTTTTTGCGACGATCAGAGGATTCCGGCGCAGAAGATTCGTGTGTCAAATCTACTGAATTAGGGCAATACTCTTTTCTGATAAGACAACATAGTCCGCACAAAGTCTTTGTAAACGATGGCATGCCATTGTAGTGAACATGCAGTATCATAACAGAGAGGAAAACAGCCTGTCCTGACAACGCTATTAGCCAGAAAAGGTAAGAGTCTGCAACGAAAGAAACAACAAAATGCTGTCGTTATTATATCCAAATTGCGAATGTATTTCTTTTAGTTTCGCTTTTGTTTATTGTGTTAATACATCATTAGATGGATGGGTTCGTATTAAGGATCTGTATTACAGAGTTTTTAAAGTTAAATATTCCGATTACACTTATAAATGAAACATAATGCCGAATAAGTTATTATACAAACAAGCGATTTAAATTAATGTTATCGACTTGACAGAAAGCTGACACATTTTTTTCCTAATAATTGCAATTCAATGAGAACATGTTATAAATACGTTTAGGTACATGTAAACGTACCTAAAGCGAAACATTTCAGCGTATAAATCGACTGATTCTGTAGAAATTGTAGAAGTTTTGGATGAATGACTGTAACAAGTAATTGCCGTTGTCTTAAATTACAATCAGATTTATTTTGCATATATTGGACACGGGCGCGATGATCTCACCGAAGATCGCCACCATGCCTCAAAAAGCCATGACTTGAAGGTATCCTGTTAAACAAAACACATGCATGCTTACCTACACCAGAAGCTCTAACGAAGTCTGATGGAAGTTTTTCATAGATGGACGACAGGATTACAATCATTGAGAGGTATAACGCCACAATGTAAGAGAGCCTTTCACCCGATTGCGCGGGAACGAAGAATGTCATCAGCATAAGCCATGCCGTGAAATACACCGCAAAAATTAAAACATTCCCTTCCCTATGCTCGCGTTCTGAAAGTTGCAAACGAATTTATCCATAAAAATTGATAATTTCTATTGGTGTCAGAGCTGATCCGGAGAGGGTAATGCTAGTGGTTATGCCAAGTTGTGCCTGTGATAAAACAAAAACAATAAATATATATATATATAGATAGAACAGTAAACATATCGTATCTTATCTCTGTGAAACATGATCGATCGGCAGCTAGAACCTAAACGAGGTGTAGATAATGTTCGTAATAATATTAATATTAATACGCGAGTGTATTTCTACCTAAGCAAATATAATAAGGGGCAATGTGAATCCCGACAAAAAATATTGTGCGATTGCCGTAAACAAACCTGTCAAGGTTGTTGGAACTTATAGATGTAATTTGATATATAAAAACACCAGACATCAACTTGAAATTGTAAAGGTTTTTCTTTAATTAATGGTCTTCTTAGTTCATTGAAAGATCCGACCAAAAGCGGGTTCAGTTTTAGCTTGATGTACGTTCAAGTATGCACAAATTATTGATATTATTGTGCTTAACATATTTGTGTCTTAGAATTTCTTTTTAAATAAAATAGAATGATGTGTGTTCAATTATACGAAGCAGGCATGTTGATCGTTTACAACAGCAACGATTTGATCACCAGCACGTGCAACAAATGATTAACACACGAATCACAACACATGTTTGATTTGCCATCAAAATTGTCCGATCCAATATTATTTCACATATTTGTGGCGAAATGCGCATGCGTTTTGGGTACACTTCATTTAAACACGTTTAGTTTACGGTAACTTAACTATATATTGCATTTTTTATTAGAATATGTGTCAACCTGTCATCAACTCAATGAGTTAACATATATGATACTGAGCAACCAGGATCAGGTACTCCTTGAAGTTCAGTCGTAATTAATTGTGAGTATTTTCAGACTGTGTCATTCCGGGATTTTTTTTAGTTCAGTATGGTATTGCTCGTGTATTTTATAATTCATCATAGTGTAGTTCATTTCGTAACACAATAACGAGTGGTTTAAAAATCTGTCATTTGTTAGCATTCCAATTTCGACGAAATCCGTAGAAACATGAAGGAGATCTTATAAAAAGAAGGTAGAGTTACGTTATAAATGCCACCTAATATAGTGTAGATTTCACACTTTTTTAATGCTTGTTAAAACGGTCTATGGCAGTAAAAATGTAATTCTTTCGGGCCTGTTATGGTATTAAATATACAAAGGTGCTTTACAAATTTTGTACATCTAATATATTAAATATTCCACCTGATAAAAAAGCAGTTGAGCCAATATGGTGGTGGGTAAACTGCAGCTATTGCTGAGTACAAACAATACTAGTCGTTGTGCAAATGCATTGTGGTTACCATGCATATGATTTGAAACAACATAATATAAATATCACATCCCATATTGGATGAACAGGATAGTAAGGCCGAGGTTGACGTACACATTTCAATGGACGACTCTACGTTGTTTCACCATTTGTTTACTCTGAACATCAAATACCTTGCGGTACATTTTCTTATTATTTGTCATATTTAACGCGTATAATTATTAAATTATTACTTGTAATGCCATGTTCATAGATACAATGCTAACAACATGTTTCATCTTGTTTTATATAATTTAAAAATATAAATAGTGTTTTGTAGAAAGCTTTCGGTCTGTATAATGACGTAAACGCAAATATTATTTATTGTTGTAAATTTTTAAAGCGTGTGAAAACACTTGTCATTTCATGCATTGATTTATTTTAGTCGTCCAGGAAAATTACTGCTTATCTTTCAAAAGTCTCGTTTACCAACACAATTCCTTAAATGGTGTTATGGTATGAAATGACACTTCTTGTGAGATCGCACAAAATACTAGCCTCTGAAATTCTGAAATTCAAGTATTTACGGTAAAACCTTTGCATTTTCGCATTACTCCGAGGTTCCGGTATTCCAGGCTAGACAAAAATTTATGATGTGACCAAGACTATCGATAAGTTTTGCGCAAGCCACCATGAATTATGAGAAAACGAAATATTGGAGATAGAGAATACAAGCATAGCGTTGAATACAGAGAAGTTTATGTTGCGAGGCTTAGAACGCCGGGAGCGCGAGCCTAGGCGAGGGCTTTCGGTGTTCGAGCCGAGCAACATAAACTTCTCTGTATTCAACGCTAATCCTAGTATTCTATTTATCCCATTTGATTTTTTTCAACGTGACATTTAACATAAATAGATCTAATAACCTTAACAATAATTCCAATTCAGTCTTAAAAGCGCTTAAAATCTAACGAATTTAACCATGCGTAGTGATATAAATGTATTTGTTCTGGTACGCAAAATAGTCTTTTAAAAATTGACACACAAACTGTAAAACAAGTATAAATATCACCATATGCATCGATTCAATTTTACACAGTATCCGAATTGTAACACATTACGACCGCAAAAAGAAGATTTTACTTTACTATAATTCATTTTATTTTCGAAAGAAAATGATCAAATCCAACATGGCGGCGATTGCTTCCTGACAAAATGATGTCGATGTCAACATACATGGTCACCGTCGACGACATTGACAATTTCGACGTGTAAACAGACAATTGCAGCGACTGACACTTCATTCGACAGAATATACAGGGCAATACGTTTTCCGACTTCGGACGACGAATTTAAGTACGCGCAGAACGTGTTTTTGACGATGCAAACAGCATCGTCCAAGGTATCAAAACCGTAAAAAAAATTCTCACAATTGCGACCTATGTAAAAGATCGAGCCAGTCCGATTGAGATAACTCGATTTTTCAGTTACTTCCCTTTTGCATTCGCCACTGCGTAGGAGATTGCTCGTCATTGATTACATTCTCCTAGCAGAGCTGTCGTTCGTGTTTCAATATTCAACAATGGCAGCCCCCATGAGAGTCTCGAGTCAAAACTTTCTTACTGCATAAATTGGCTTGTTTCGCTATTTAGAAGCTGTCATTTATGATATATGAATTATTTATTCACAAAATCTCCGCTAATGACAACAAAGGATGGAATTCGAAGGATATATTCGATGTGAATGGATCACTTTCTATGGCTTCGCCGATGAGTGACTTGATAATACTCGTGTCAAAACTTTCTTACAGCTTAAATCGGCTTGTTTCGCTATTTAGTAATGCAACAATTAATGGAATTCGAAGGATATACTCAATGTGAATGACGCACTTTCTGGATCTCGACAGTTTGACAAGGCAAAACTGGCATACTGATGATACTGGTATTTTTAGTTATCAATTTAAGTCACATTTTGCTTTATAAATTTTCTTTAAGCATTTTGCGACTTATTGAATGGCTATGATACCCGATATCAACATGTCATATGGGATTTGCATATCACCAAGCTGTCCTGAAATACAACATTGAATACAAACTCTTTACTCAAATGTATGAATTCTTTCTTCTTTCTATTTAAGTAGTTGATGTCATTACAGTCCAAATAATTAGACATAATTTACCGTTTAGCCCATGTATATTGACCTCATATTTATAGGATTAGATATTACGTTAAAAGGGGCCTTTTCACAGATTTTGACATGTTTTGAAGTAAGTCATTAATTGCTTTATATTGATAAATGTAAACACTGGATATTAAAAGCTCCAGTTAAAAATCCAGAATAAAATTCTTTAAAAAAAAGTAGTCCGCAGCAGGGCTCGAACCAGTGACCCCCTTAGTCCTGGAGTAAAAACGCATTAGCCTGCTCGACTATTCTGCCAAGTATAAATGGTTGACTTATTTTATACCTATTATAAGCAATCTTCTTAGTTTCACACAATTAAACAACAACAACATAACTCTCCAAATTATTCAATCGTTTCGCGTTGCAACGCTTTATAATTTTTAAATCGTTAAAAGATGCATATCATGGCTATATTAGACCATGGTAAATGTTCAGTAATACTGTTTCCTAAAAATAACATAACTAAAACGAAAATTTGCAAATCCGATACAACTTTTTTCAATTTTTGTCAATTTACCAAAACGTGAAAAGATCCCTTTAAAGTTAAATGAACCATATCCCAGTAAAAGAGACATTGAAGCGATTGTGGCTAGTTTAGATCCAGTTCAGCCTGCAGTTGCTTGAAAGCTGTTTGCTTAAGAGCGGTTTTCTGACAATGACAAATAGTTTCATTGGATACTGATTAGACTGCCCTTTTCCTGCAGGGTTGGCACAAATCGACCGCCCCCGGTTTTAACCGGCGGTTTTTACCGGTTAAAATCGCCCCGGTCAATACTTCCGAAGTGGTCATTACTGGTCAATACTGGTCGATTGAACTTTGCCCCTAATTTTGATTAATATTCCATGCCTAATTAAACAATATTGATAATATCAATTAAAAAGACATGTTGCCAATAATATCTTAAGCTATTAATACCCACTATTGTATACCTGTTCATGCAATTTGTAGGCCAATCTCTCAAAAATGTTCAAATTAGTCAAAGTTGGTCAATTGGAGTTTTCTGGTCGATTGAATTTTTTTTTCAATTCTAATGAAATATTAATGCTCAGATAATTCTGTGCTTGATTCAACAAGAACCTGTCAATTACTGGTTATGAGTTATTCCTCATGCCCCACTGTCCCCACAGTCTTCTTACAGTCTTCTCACCTCTACAGGTTGGTGCATCCAAAACTGATAATAGGGCCTTAAATGGCACCTTTTTGACACGACCCTTACTTGTCATGTATTCTTGCATAGATTGCTTTAAATACTTTTTAAACAAAATAGTCAAAAAATCTTTTATTTTCCATTGATATAAAAATAAAAAACATAATAAGAAATAATTATTAAATTAAAAAATAATTGAAAAGAAGAGTCTAGAGTAGACCCACAATTGGAAAACATTTTTTATTGTCAAAATCAAGAACTTTGATTGCTTATTCATTTGAATACCAATTGAAATTTAAAATATGAAAAGACAAAAACCCTCTTAATACAGAAAGGAGACAAGTTAGAAGTAACTATTTAATTAATAGCAAGTAATCTCCTTTTATGTGAGTGATATGAAATAGCTTAACCCTTTGCATGCTGGGAAATTTGTCGTCTGCTAAAATGTCGTCTGCAGAATTTCTAAAATAAGCATTTTCTTCTATTTTTTTCAAAGAATACTATCATAATAGCAAACAGTTTGGATCCTGATGAGACGCCACGTTCTGTGGCGTCTCATCTGGATCCAAACTGTTTGCAAATGCCTTTAAAATTCGGTTCCCGCACGGAATGGGTTAAGGGCAGATTTGTTTCATTGTCAATATGAGAGACATAACACTGCATGCATTTTATTACCAATTAAGGCTTAGGGGCCAAATTTATGACCCTAGAAAACACAAGAGTTCTGTTTGTCCATCTGCTTATCAAATAGATATATCAACAGATAAGTGGAATACTGTGGTAACTACAATAGTAATAATGCTTTAGTAACAGATTTATACACTGAGATAAAGATATTGCCTCAGTCCTTATGTATTTGAGGCCGTTTCCATAAATAATAAAAAAGTAATTTTTACAGCTTTAAAGATTTTTTTTTACAATAA
This sequence comes from Dreissena polymorpha, assembly GCF_020536995.1. Lineage (NCBI taxonomy): Eukaryota > Metazoa > Mollusca > Bivalvia > Myida > Dreissenidae > Dreissena > Dreissena polymorpha. The sequence continues at coordinate 87,622,236 of NC_068364.1, forward strand.
ATAACTTTAAAAAACATTAATCAATTACAGAATAATTATTGATTTAATATGAAAAAGCTCCTTTGTGATGTTTAAATGCTACAATTTTCAATCGACCATTATTGACCAGTAATGACCACTAATGATCAGTATTGACCGGTTTAAACCGGGTATTGACCGCCGGCCCGGTCAATACTCAATTGACCGGTCAATATGCCAACCCTGTTTTCCTGTGACCTGGCTAATTAAATTCAGAAGCCTAGTAACAGTTTAACATTAATGTTACCAATGTGTCAGACCAGGGCCTGGATTTTGAAATCTAGGACATGCATGGTCAGAAGATGTCATGAAAGATTATACATTTTTTCAAACACATACAAATGCATACAAATATAAATAGTAAAATGCACTAAGTCAGAAGGCATTTGACTTCGGCTGGTGCCTTGGCACACCAGGTGTTTCGGTTGCAATAGTTTGATGGACTCACTACTTGGATGTGAAGTTACATTATTTACAGTATATCACAGTATTTAGCATGAACCAATGATTTTTTCAAACATAAATTATTGATGTAAAATGCTTGAAATAATAATATTTAAGGTTTAAGAAGGCATTTTCTTTTTGTTTTAAAGGGATCTTTTCACGCTTTGGTAAATTGACAAAATTGAAAAAAGTTGTTTCAGATTCGCAAATTTTCGTTTTGGTTATGATATTTGTGAGGAAACAGTAATACTGAACATTTACCATGCTCTAATATAGCCATTATATGCATCTTTTGACGATTTTAAAACATAAAAATTATAAAGCGTTGCAACGCGAAACGATTGAATAATTTGGAGAGTTCTGTTTTTGTCGTTAAATTTTGTGAAACTACGAAGATTGCTTATATAAGGTATAAAATACGTTTAGTATGTGTTCTCGGCGGAATAGCTCAGTAGGTTAAAGCGTTTTTACTTCAGGACTCTGGCAGAACTCCAGGGGTCACTGGTTCGAAACCTGCTTCGGGCAATGTTCTTTTCCTTTTTTTAATTTTATTCTTGATTTTTTACTGGAGCTTTTACGACCCAATGTTTACATTTATCAATATAAAGCATTTAATGAATAAGTTAAAAAATGCCAAAATCTGTGAAAAGGCCCCTTTAAAGGATATCTTTGAAAATTATATTTTTCATGATATTTTTGGCAACAAGGGGTAATGCATTTTTTAAAAATGTGATTAATTTTCTGACAAAAAACTGGTACCATGAGTAGCATGAAACAATAATTTTTTTAAACATTTGTAATTGATGAAAAATGATTGCAAAAATAATATCTAAGGTCATATAAAGCATTTTTATGCCCCCCTTCGAAGAAGAGGGGGTTTATTGCTTTGCACATGTCGGTCGGTCTGTCGGTCTGTCGCTCCGTCCACCAGGTGGTTTTCCGGATGATAACTCAAGAACGCTTGGGGCTAGGATCATGAAACTTCATAAGTACATTGATCATGACTCGCAGATGACCCCTATTGATTTTCAGGTCACTAGGTCAAAGGTCAAGGTCACATTGACAAAAAACATATTCAAACAATGGCTGTCACTACAACGAAGAGCCGATATGGGGGGCATGCATGTTTTACAAACAGCCCTTTTTTCATGATTTTTTTTTGCAACAAGGTGTTATGAAATTTAAAAAATGTTACGGGATTTTTAGACCAAAACTGTACTATGATAATACTATGATGCACTTCGCCAAAACATTTATAATTATATTGTTTATGCTTGAAAATGTATTTCCCCTATTCACTAAAAATAACACTTTTGATCAGAAAATTCATATATAATGATGTTTACTTTTATTTTCAAGAATCATAATGCCTCTTTTTAGTTGTATTTAGCCACAAGTTCTCGTCAGCCACTTAAGGGTTATGTGTTGCCTTTCTTTTACTAGATGCAAAATAATTCTACACTTTGAGACATTCATAAAATATGATATGTCTTTACAACACCGACAGGCTAATAAATTTATATATCAAGTACTTCCATACTAACAGGACCATTCTAGGCGGGCAACCTAGCAACCTTGATTTGTTCATATCTTCCTATCAATCTGTTATATGTGTTATGAGTCATTTGTTGGGAGAACATTTAATGTTTGTTAAAACTTTTAAATAATTCAATGTTCAAAGTGATATTGTTATTGACCGATAAACCAACATACTGATTAAAAGGGAATATTTTATTAATTATTTGCATTTTATCTTACATGAGAAATATTTGACTAAATGTTTTTCAAACTATAGAGAAATCTATATGCAATTAATAATTGACGACTTTTAACAAAAAAAAAAGGAATAGTAAAATGGTTTCCGGATGATAACTCAAGAACGCTTATGCCTAGGATCATGAAACTTCATAGATACATTTATCAGGACTCGGAGATGACCCCTATTAATTTTCAGGTCACTAGGTCAAAGGTCAATTTCACAGTGACCCGAAATAGTAAAATGGTTTCCGGATGATAACTCAAGAACGCTTATGCCTAGGATCATGAAACTTAATAGGTAGATTGATCATGACTCGCAGTTGACCACTATTGATTTTCAGGTCGCTATATCAAAGGGCAAGGTCACGGTGATCTGAAATAGTAAAATGGTTTCCTGATAAAAACTCAAGAACACTTATGCCTAGGATCATGAAACTTCATGTATACATTGATCGTGACTCGCAGATGACCACTATTGATTTTGAGGTCACTAGGTCAAGGTCACGGTGACCCGAAATAGTAAAATGATTTCCGGATGATAACTCAAGAACGCTTATGCCTAGGATCATGAAATTTCATAGATACATTGATCATGACTCGCATATGACCCCTTTTGAGGTCACTAGGTCAAAAGTCAAGGTCACGGTGACCCGAAATAGTTAAATGGTTTCCGGATGATAACTCAAGAACGCTTATGCCTAGGATCATGAAACTTCATAAATACATTAATCATGACTCGCAGATGATCCCTATTTAATTTCAGGTCACTTTGTTAAAGGTCACGGTGACCCAAAATAGTAAAATGGTTTCAGGATGATAATTCAAGAACGTTTATGCCTAGGATCATGAAACAATATAGGTACATTGATCATGACTCGCAGATGACCCCTAATGAATTTCAGGTCACTAGGTCAAAGGTCAAGGTCACAGTGACTCAACTTTAAAAAATGTTTTCCAAATGATAAGTCAAGAACGCTTACGCCTATGATCATGAAACTTCTTAGGTACATTGATCATGACTCGCAGATGACCCCTATTTACTTTCAGGTCACTAGGTCAAAGGTCAAGGTCACGGTGATTTGACTCAGTAAAATGGTTTCCGGAGGATAACACAAGAAAGCTTACGCCTAGGATCATGAAACTTCATAGGTACATTGATCATGACTCGCAGATGACCCCTATTGATGTTCAGGTCATTAGGTCAAAGGTCAAGGTCACATTGAGTCAAAACAGTTAAATGATTTCCGGATGATAACTCAAGAATGCTTACGTCTAGGATCATGAAACTTCATAGGTACATTGATCATGACTTGCAGATTACCCCTATTGATGTTTAGGTCACTAGGTCAAAGGTCAAGGTCAAAGTGACTCAAAGCAGTAAAATAGTATCCAGATGATATCTCAAAAATGCTTACGCTTAGGACCATTAAACTTTATAGGTACATTGATCATGACTGGTATATAACCCTTATTGATTTTCAGATCACTTGGTCAAAGGTCAAGGTCACAGTGACTCATAACAGTTAAAAGGTTTCCTGATGATAACTCAAGAAAAGCAAGGCCTAGGATCATGAAACTTCATAGGTACATTGATCATGACTGGCAGATACTCCCTTATGGTTTTCAGGTCACTAGGTCAAATGTCAAGGTCACAGTTACAAAAAAAAATGTATTCACACAATGGCTACCACTACAACTGACAGTCCATACGGGGGCATGCATGTTTTAAAAACAGCCCCTGTTTGTCTTATGTTGGTAAATGTTCATCTCTGTCAATTCTAGGTTAAGTTTGAAAGTAGGTCATATGTGGTCCAAACTAGGTCAACAAACCAAATCACAGAAAAGGTTAGTGAACACTCCAGAGGTCACATTTTCTTCCAGATCTTCATAAAAATTGGACAGAATTGAATGTTATCTCGATGAAATAAAGTTTCAGTTTGAAAGTTGGTAGTTTGTAAAAAACTAGGTCATTAGGTCAAAATATAGAAAAATTCCTTTACCTTTCTACAGGTCACATTATCTTCCTGATTTTCATGAAAATTGCTTACAATGTCCATCTTAATCAAATTAAAAGCTGAATTTGCAAGTTGGTCCTGGCAGGCTAAAGCTAGGTTACAACTTAGTAAAATCATACACAAGTTTTTGACACTATAGAAGGAGGTTTGGGTGAGCGATACAGGGCTATCTTGTTTTAGAACAGCCTGTAGTAAGAAAGGGAAGGTATTGTATTTGTTTCAAAAGTAACATTTTATTGTTATTGGAAGTAACTGAGCAATTATATGATGTCATAGTTTTGGTTATTTTGCTCACTTGTTATGATGTGACAAGGTGAGCTTTTGTTATCACTCTTTGTTGTATTTTATCTAAAGTTTATTGTGAACAAATAAGATATCATTTTACAACGTTTAAATTTGGGTGTCACCTCTTTGCCAGATTCTTATGAAACTAGTCACCTCACCTCTATGTCATTTTTGGTTTCATATTCTATAAAAAAAATAGGGAACTAGGTCACATATAAGAAAAGGTCTGTTAATACTTTAGTGGTCACATTCTCTCTCTGATCCACTTGTAAATTGGTTAGAACATTATTTTAAATAATTTCAAAGTCAAGCATGAAAGTAGCATATTCAACATTTAGGTCACAAGTGATTAACAGGTCACGTTCCAAAGTGGGTCATGTGCTTCCAAGCATTTGATCAATAACTAAAATCATTAAAATCCATGTTAAAACTTACATTTTTTACCTGATCTTCATGGAGTTGATCAGAATGTTCAAAAAAATAAAAGTAGGATCTCGGTAACAAGACTCAACTAGATCGGATAGACGCAAATAGTTTGTTCATACTCACAATGCCTTTTTTTCTAGATCTTCATAAAAATTAGTTAACACCACTAGGAAACAATAAGTTTCAGGTGAGCCACATTGTGCTGTTAAAGCTATCTATGCATAGTATAGATTGTTACAAAACCTTGTTTATCAATAAAAATAAATGAAAAAATGGCTTTCTAAAACTTGTAGTCTTGGATGATATATTCATCAACTTGTAATCTACGACAATCTTTTGAGAAGAAAAACAAAGTTTGATTATTAGTATACCCCAACATCCTGTGATTGGGGGCTAGCACAGGAATTCTCAATTATGTTCCTCGAAAATTAATGGGTTAGCATATTGTTGCTGTTTTATCCACTTGTCTGGACCATTTCTCCCAAAAGAATTTTAAGTTCAAATATGAGATATTTAGGTAAATAAATTTCATTGAAGGGATTCAGTGCCCAAGAACGAAAACGATTGCACCACAACCATTAACTATTTACCTGCGGATAAATGACAAGCAATAAAAATTACACAATTGCGGTGATGTAGATTAACTTAAATGGATGCTTATTTATGTTATGCTTTTCGGTGATTTATACAGAAATATCAGTGAAATAAACTGGTATTTCACTTTTTTAAACAGTGAAAAATAACAGTGAAAATAACGATATTTTTTGCATTTTTTCTGGGAAAATCGATATGCCACCGAATCCAACAAATATCCTCTATATATCCATCCTCTTCAAAAGCATCGTCAAATCAGTACTTTCAGTACTTTGATTATATAATGTTATGGGTATGCCGTGTGTGATCAGATGAATCAATGGCGTCCATGTTAAAATCATTTTCCCGAGAACAGGAAACGACAAAAGTACAAAAAAGCAAAACACGTTCGAACTAGTATCTTACCTTTAATGATCCTTTAAAATCCATCTTATAATCCATTTAACTCAATAATTGACGATTTTGCATCTAGGGTCTTCAATAATTATTTTAGCATAGTTAAATAAAGACCCTTATGCCATCCTATCACTATATTAAAATGAGTTTACGAACTCAATAAACTTTCTTCTTCGTTACACGCTACGTCATGTACTCTACATTACTGCTGTTAAAATGAACCGGAGCAGTTTTTCAAATAATAGCCGTTGGTAAACTCGGTTGCATTTGCAGATTTCTGCATACAAACATAATTATGTTTAAACTTGCACACTTTTTTATTTGTCTATGGTATATGCGCTTATTGTACAAGACAATAATTTAATATATAAATACACAAAGAATGAAAACATTCCATTACACAACAAATAAATGAGTGGATAATACCCGTGTACAAAATGGGACGTTCCGAATTCCAGTGTGGTGCTATTTTTACCATCTTATACTTTACACAGCTCTATGCCTAACGTGAATTAAATCGTAAAGCAAATATTGCAGATTATTTATGAATTGTGCGATATTTGTATGGCTTGTTGTACATTCTTAAATCTCAAAAGTATATGCATGGGTTATAAACAATGCACATTACACGAAATAAGGAAAATGTGATAAATTGACAATTCAAATATGTCTATATATAATTTACATGTACATGTGAAATAAGTTGCGTTTATAATAAATCGTCATTTTTTTTTTTTTTTTTGGGGGGGGGGGGGGGGTGGAAATGATGCAATAAGTGTCATTTTCAGCTGATTTATCATTATACGGATGGCGAAAAATTATGTCATATGACTAGATTTAAAGGTTGAAGGTCGTATAATTTTGAAGCTAAAGTTTTCTCGACTTTATTTCTAATGAAAAATCATTCAGTGGTAAAGTACAAAATAGTCCGTGTACGCGACAGGTATATCCCACAGTGTTGAATACAGGCTAGTATATTTCATAAGGTGTTATACCGTCAATGTCGCGTTGAAAATGGGATAAATTACTAAACTGATTTTCATCAGATTTATACTTTAAGATCGGATCTGAAATTCAGCTGTGCTCGCTATGATACCATGACTAAAGCGTTTTACACGGATGACAAGCATTTATCATGTGTTAGCTACACAATAAGCAACTTCGTGTCAAGTTACATGCCATCTAATTTAGACGTTAAAGTAACACAAAGTTGACACACAGATAACATTGGCCAAACAATATCAAGCCAGACATAGAGCTTTTTAATCTTTTTTTTATCGAGTGCACCGGGATTGTCTCCCATATGGCCATCGCCCCCAGAAAGACGTGTTAGTTGGTTACGGGGGATAGTGCAAGATACAGGAGACACCCCGTTCCAGAGGTGACCCTGGGTCTTTTAGTGCCCGGTGTATAGCACCTAGTACACTGCACCTCGGTTTAAAGTCTCATGCGAAAGACGAGTTAGTAGGTTAGGTGCAGCGGGGGATCGAACCAGCGATCTCTGGATTGTGAAGCCAGTGTGTTACCACTGGACCACGGATTCGCTACCGTTTTAATCTTTTATATTTGATTATTTAAATAGGGCTGTAGAGACTCTCTTGATTCATTTATGAATCGATTGAGAATCCTCTGATTCGATTATGTATACGAAACCACATATTTGACAGCTATTGTTTATAATTTAGTGGCAGATACAATGTTCATAACCGTATTTTTTTCCAGTCGTGATGAATATTACTTATTACTATTTGGTTATTGTTACACTTACTGGTAGCTGTTAAACAGTCTTTTTTAGTCGGCACAACCATGAATTTATAGAATTTGACATGCGTCAAATTAACTATCAAAAACAGTGACATAAATTATAACGGTTTTATATTAGTAATATTTATCATTTTATTTTTTACCAAATATTAACTTCAATTTCATGTCATTTCCGATCAATATTTAAAATTATTAACTTAAAGACAGCATCAAAGTCTGAATCATTCAAAACCTGTCCGTTTATTCTATCAGCAAAACCGGGCAGGGTAACTTCAATACCACTTATGCTCCACTTTCTACATTGTATCTTAGAAATATAAACTCTTAAAATTACAGCACATTATATCTGGGGTATTATGAAAACCTTTAGGGAATATTTGACGCACAAATATTCAATGAAGTGAAAATAAGTCGAAATTATTTATTGTAAAGAAAATGTGTTATAGTTACCGATCATAATTCATTCCATTAGCCTACAAATGCCAATTTTAGCAATCTATTTTAAATACATTTAAGAAAATGCTTTTTAGAAGTTTACTTTTTTATACATTAACATATCGCTCTCACGCCAGTTAACGCAGAACAAATGATGGTTTGTGCCTTTTGCATCTCAACGTTTAATGTACTTCAAATCTTAGGTATGTATTTAAACTAGTGTGTACATACCGATATTGAACCAAAACTCCAGTTTTGGAAATATGAATTCTGTTTTGTTGGAAACAGAATCTCCAAGCTCAGCAGTAACTGTTCTTGTATCGGTGATGCTCCATTTAGTGTGTGTGCTGAAAATTAGTAGTGTATCATCAAGTATTTACGAAAGAGCGTCTTTTAGAAACACTAAATAAGCCCGCCTTTTAAATTTCTAGTGTCAGTGGAATGTTCTTAAAGGGGCCTTTTCACGCTTTGGTAAATTGACAATATTGAAAAAATTGTTTCAGATTCGCAAATTTTCCTTGAAATTATGATATTTGTGAGGACACAGTAATACTGAACATTTACCATGCTCTAAAATATCCATTATTTGCATCTTTTGACGATTTAAAAACCTGAAAATTATAAAGTGTTGCAACGCGAGCGACTGAATAATTTGGAAAATTCTGTTGTTGTCTTTGTATTTTTGATACTACGAGAATTGCATATAGGTAAAAAATCCATTGGACTTGATATAAGAGCGGATGGTCTAGTGGATAGAGCAGTAGAATTTTGCTCCATGTTTCCAGGGGTCAGTGGTTCGAGCCCCATTGCGGGTTACTTTTTTTTAATTCTTAAATTGTATTCTTGTTTTTTTTACTGGAGATTTTTAGACCCAATGTTTACATTTATCAATATAAAGCATTTAACGACAAACTTCAAAACATGCCCAAATCTGTGAAAAGGCTCCTTTAATTGTCCTTAAAATATGAGACTTGGTTACAGGGGATGACAGTCCATCTCAGTATATGTAAACCTTCAAAGTTCTTCTTGTTTTGCTCAATGGTATATTTTGACCTTTTACATTGAATTGATACATTTATGTAGGTCTTGTGCATAGATTGCCGTCAAAAACATTTCTGGCGAGGTATTTACAAATCCATGCATACGGTCCACTTTTACGATCGCGGCCATGTTTTATCTTTTGATCTTGAATTGTGACCTTAATGTAGGGAGTCAAACAATACAAGTAATATTACATCTGACAAAGTGTATACGATTCCATGTATGATGGAAAAAATATGAGAAAAACAATTTGCTGCATATTCGTTTCTTTTATCTGACATGTAACCTTGAACTTAGGTAAGTCGTATTAAAACTGGGTACATATAGGCTGTGGACAGACTGTTGACCTTTCATCTTTGACTATGAATTTAATCATGGACCTATCAACCGGGCTCCTGGCCAGTGGGTGTTATGCCATCGCACAATGGTTTAAAATCGTTAACTTATTTTTCTTGATGACGGAAATTTTTCGGTTGGTCGTAGTGACCAACAGCCATTGTCAATTAAGTATAGTTAATTCAAATTTTAATCCATGTTGTACGCGTAGTTTTATTGTTTTGCGTTATTCATTGAATGGTGAATTTCTGGGACATTGGTTTCTTGAAAATAGCAATAGGTCTCGTAAAGGTCATCACTTCAGCAAGTTATTTGAGAATACATGCATTTTGGACTTGTCTATCTCCGGACAAAGTTGTCAGGGTTTATTTCCTAAAGATGAAAAAAAGTGTGACTATGGACCTAGAAAATTGGGTCCTGTGCTCGACACACCGTCCCTTAAAGCTGTTCACCCTTACCACGCTTTATGCAAAAGCCATCTTAGCTGAATAAGTAATGGTATAAACAAGTTTAAGGAGTGATTTCGTCATTGAAAATTGATATTAACCTTGATTCGAGGGAATTTCATTTTTGCACATAGAACTTCATTTCATCCTGCAAATCAATTTTAATTAGTAAAAGACATTTAACGGTGTATATTAATTTATGCTGAAAATTGTCATGACTGCATTTCTAAATTTGACATTTGACACATAATTAGGTCTTCGCGATTAGGTAAAAGTTAAACTTAAGTGTAAATATAATGCATGCTTACCTGAAATATTTAGTGTTGATTGCATTCTCTTGTAACATAAAACGCACTTCAGATATGCTGTACCTCCAACCAGTAACCTCCAGTAAACATGACTGCTGTTGTTTCGTCAGGTAATCATCTCCAATCTGCACAAACAGTTTATTTGACGTAATCAATAATACAAATAAATTTTGACTTACTCGTAATGAAAAATATATTTTTATTATACCTATCGTAAACACAGTAAATAGAAGATCATGTGCAGTACCGTGAATTCAGTATAAACAAATAAACATAATGGGAAATGTTACAATCAGTTTAGAATATTCGGTCACGACTGACTTATTCATAAAAATAAGTTGCTTCAGATCTACTTTAGAAATAGTTGTGTTCCCCATTTCATAAATACTACTACTACTACTACTACTTCTACTACTACTACTTCTACTACTACAACTACTACTACTACTTCTACTTCTACTTCTTCTACTTCTACTACTACTACTACTACCTACTACTACTACTACTACTACTACAACTACTACTACTACTACAACTACCACTACTACTACTACTACTACTACTACTACTACTACTACTACTACTAGTAATAATAATAATAATAATCATCATCATCGTCATTATCATCATCATCATCATCACGGTGACCACCACAACCACCACCATCATCTTCTTCATCACTTCATCACCATCACTATCATCATCTTCAGAGTTAAAGCATAACAATTGAAGTGTTTTTTTCTGCATTTGGAATTAAGCATATATATATATATATATATATATATATATATATATATATATATATTTAGGATCTGGCACGAGTTGTCATATCAAACCGTATTTTACTAAACAAGTTCAGGAATTTTGTTAGTAAGCGAGCCTTTGGCGAGCTTACTAACGAATTTCCTGGACGAGTTTATTAAAATATGGTATGATATGAAAACGAGTGTCAGATCTTATTTATCACATGCTTTTAAATCAGCAAATTAAATAAATATTAACGCAAACATAATGATTAATCCCGAATGTTGCTTACATTTCGTGACGTCATTTGACGTTGCAACGTCATGTCAGCAAAATAACAAAATGCGATTGGTCAATAAACGAAAACTAAGCCAATGAAAATGCTTACAAATGTTGTATAACACATGTGTAAAATAAAAAAAAATGTAACGGTTGTATTACATGGGAAACAGGGTATATCATGTGATAAATTTATATATATATATTGTGGCACTTCTGCCCTTATGTAATCTATTGGTTCTCAAAGTTCGTTTAAGTCGCGTTGTGTAATTTTTTGTTTTGACTTAAATGTCCTAGGTTCGTAAACTACTCATTAAGTTTGCAACAAGTAATAAGGCAACAAGTCTTTTTGTAGAATATACCAACTTTTATTCTTGGTGAAATGATCGTATAGATTATATTGTTCTGTATATTATCCTTATTAAATAATTGATACTAAATAGAGACAAAAATAAACAAGATACTCCAACACAAATATAATCCGTCCAATAAGTAAATGTCCAAATGTCCGTCCCTCTTGCATTATCCCGTGAAGCCGCTAAATTGGGATGTTCACTGTGCGAGTTGCTATCAAAATGGCTCGAAGTTTGTTAAAAATACCCCGCTTTTATACTAATTCTTATATAAATGCTTATATAAATGCTTATATAAACGGTCATGTTCTAGAAAACGTGATGGTCTCAGCAAGTAAACAAACCCCCATCATCATTTCAAAATTGTATCTCAATCCAAATTAAAAGCAGTTCGTGGCCTGGTCAACACCCGTGTGACCGCCAAGAGCACCACATCATATGATGTCCCGAATTGAGTCCAGTCAGTCTACCAGAACATAAACTAGATCATCCCATCATATGACAGTACATGTACCCTTACATGTATGATAGTTTATTATGACAGAAAAAGTGTTACAATATATATATATTCTCAGTTAATGAAGACCTGATTTGAAAATAATATTACTCAAATGGTTATTGGGTGATCCTTAATAAAATCATTTAATATTTAAGAACTGAAATACGACAATTCGACTCTCTGGTTTTTTTTGCTTCGCACATTTCCTTTGTTTTGTATAGAAAATAAAAGTTGACAAAAAATGCTCCGAACAATAGTTTTTAAGGCATAGCAAGTTGCCAACACTCTTTTTTCATCTTTTTACATCCAGTTAGAAAATTAACTTTTATGAACATTAATATTGACAAAGCAAACCTGCATTGGTATATGTTTATACAATGAGCTGGAGTTGAAACAGGTGTTATAAAAAAATATAACTACACAAATGATGTTATCTCGCCTCAGAAAGCCACAAACAAATCTTTGGTCATAATTTGTTTTTAAGAACAATAGAAGTAAAATACAAACTTGCACATTGATTATTTAAACAACATGGTTATCAGGTTGTTGGGATTTTTCTAAAGAATATTTTTCTCCGGAAATGAATGTTTGTTTCGCGGTGACTGATTAGCAAAACATAAAATATTGTCACGTTCGACCGTGGCCATTATGCAAAGTTATTTGCATTTAGTAAAATCACAGGGTTCAAGCAGTGTGCCTTATTGAATTGAAACGATAAGGCTGACACTTTATCCTGATAATCGCTGATCGGATTTTAATTATGTAACAGATATGTTCATTGAGCGATACTTTGGTAGATCGACATGAGCGACAAATGTCTTTATTGTATACCAGTAAGTTTGATTCATTTACTTGTTATTGGATATTTCAAGGTATTCATGTTACACCAGTAGTGGTATCAGGTAGTCAGATGTGGTAATGCGGTAGGTTTGACCGACTTGTAGATCTGCCATTCTTACTGCATTTATTTTTCTGATTCTGCTCATTGGGTAGCATCTATCAGTTTTACTGGAACATGCAAATGTATTCATCTTTTTAAGTATAAATGAATAATTGCAACTTCTGTCAATTTCGTTTGGATGTAGACTTCTAATCGCATAGTCCATCCACGTGACCTGTGTTTTTCTTGATTGAAACCACAGCGTATGCAAGGTAAACGGCATGTATGCACAGTTTGGGTAATTTGCCTGAAAGTTCATACGCAGACGACATGCAGAAAAAGGTTATTCAATTCTTAAAGAAACTAAATATCGTTGCATTACACAAAAATTCTGACTTTCTTTATGTTGATTCAATCCTTCGATCCATTTCAATCATTTACTTTTTCTTAAAGCGAGCCTATATATTGGTAAAATGTTACCTTGCAATAGACTCTGAAATAACCCTTCGACCGCCAGACTACTCTTCCTGTGTAATCATATCTGGGAAATGAGGCGGCCTCAATGACTGCGTTCAGGTCTTCTGCTCTGTTTACAAAAAAAAATATTTTCTAAAAGAGTTTGCCGCAACGTTTGTACAGTACACGTTTGATTGTTTTTATTGTGTTACACCAAACAAGACAGTTATGATAAAGAATGTTTTTTTTTCAAAAACGTATTTATACAAATCATACATATTATCGACGGCAATATCTGGCTTCCAAATGAGATCTTGTGTTGAAAAGACGCTTTCTATGCCGTCGTTAGTAGCTGGATCCCAGGTTAGCCTTTCATCAATCCATTCCTTGAAACATAAACCAGTATCAATTTCATTACATAAATACTGATTTGCTTTCAATTTGCATTCAATTGACAAATGTTTAATATGATACAAACTGCACAATATCTTAATTTGATTAATGCAGTGTGTTCTTATTATATATATATATATATATATATATATTATATATATATATATATATATATATATTATATATATATAGATATATATATATATATATATATATATATATATATATATATATATATATATATATATATATATATATAAGGCCACAACTGAAACTTCATACACGATTATTCACTAGACTTCAGATTATGACTTACACATTTTCTCGTTTTTGACACTTAACTTTCTTCTAAATGATTATAATGTATACAATCATTACTGTCTTGGAAAAATATTACAACATAATTTTCATTATAATTATGTCTTTATTTAGTTTCAATAAGCATGTTAAATTGTTTAACACGATGATGTCTACTCGGACGAGTATATTATTCGAACACTTTGAATAATATCTCGAAGGTTAATATAAGCGAGCGCTTAATAAGAGCCACACTAAAAATGAGTTTGCAATTTTCGACTCGGTCAACAAAACGACAACACACAAATTAAAGGTCTTTTGTAGGATTGATTATGTGAAAAACATGATGAAGAGTGTTATATACAGTATTGCAGACGCTTACACTATTTTTGCTGCAGCAAAGAATTCCACCAAGTCTTGACACTGCGGACTCCGAAACATTTTTTTTCCAAAAATACCATTTTTATCACCAAAAAGAATGAAAGAAATTTAAACTTACAGCCGTTATCCAGGCAGTGAAACTGTAAATCTGCTTTTGTCGATCCTGAAATCACAATTGATCTGACATTTTCAATAAAGTATGTAGATATTGTGTTGTGTACCTAAAGAATGAAAATCAAACTGAAGGTTATCAAAATTATATTATTTATATATGTCATCTTAGGGACCTCGTTTTAATCATTATACGTTGCATAAGAACTTTAATAGCTCTATTTATTATTGACATATCATTGACATTTTTAACAATGAAAAACGTATTTAAACAAGGGCTGTTTGTAAAACATGCATGCCCCCCCCCCCTATATGGGCTGTCATTTGTAGTGGCAGCCATTGTGTGAATACGTTTTTTGTCACTGTAACCTTGACCTTTGACCTAATATAAGATATCATCCGGAAACCATTGTACTCTTTCGAGTCACTGTGACATTGACCTTTGACCTAGTGACCTGAAAATCAATAGGGGTCATCTGCCAGTCATGATCAATGTACCTATGATGTTTCATGATCCTAGGCGTAAGCATTCTTGAGTTATCATCCGGAAACCATTTTACTATTTTGAGTCATTGTGACCTTGACCTTTGACCTTGCGATCTAACAAGAGCTGTCTGAGGACGGCGCGCTCGACTATTCGAGTGCTTGACAGTATAACGTAAGCCATCATGGGGAATTGTTCATATTCAATAATTTATTAGACGATCTTTTAAAAATAAAAAAAGGAAAAAATAATTATTTTTTTAGGGGGGGGGGGGGTAGAGGTGAGAGGGGGGTATAATGTGGGGTGGGGTTATTTATTAGATGTTTAAAAAAAATTATTATATTTTTTTGGGGGGTGGGGGTGGGTGGGGGTAAGGGGGAGTAGGGGGAGTGAGGGGGGTATAATGTGGGGTGTGGTAATTTATTAGATGTTTAAAAAATAAAATTTTGGGGTGGTGGGGGGGGGGGGGGGGTAGGGGGGTAGGGGGAATGAGAGGGGGGTATAATGTGGGGTGTTGTGGTAATTTATTAGCTGTTTAACAAAAAATAAAAATAAAATGGCGGGGTGGGGGGGGGGGGGGGGTTAGGGTGGGTGGTAGGGGGTGAGAGGGGGGTATAATGTGGGTGTGGTAATTTATTAGATGTTTAAAAAATAAATAAAAAAATTTGGGGGGGGGGGGGGTCGGGGGGTTAGGGTGGGTGGGGTTGAGAGGGGGGTTTAATGTGGGGTATGGTAATTTATTAGATGTTAAAAAAAATATTTTTTGAGAGGGGTGGGGGTTGGGGGGTTAGGGGGGTAGGGGGGAGTGAGAGGGGGTATAATGTGGGTGTAGTAATTTAATAGAAGATGTTTTAAAAAAATGAGAGGGGGTGAGGTTGGGGGGGGGGGAATATAGGTTTGGGTGATGTTGGTAAGTATGCAAAATATAAAAGCAATATGTCAAGGGACAATGAAAAAAATAACAAATGATCTCACACTGACATGAACAAATATCCTCTATTTATTAAACATGAAATTTTAACTTATTTCATTTGTTTCCCCTGTATATAAGAAAGATATAATAGTGTATTACCTCCCCTGTCCTGCTTATATTTATATTAATCAACAAAATTAAACATTAACACAATATTTAATATACAAAATATACAAAAAAAAATATCATATTCTGATAATATTTTTACTGATCCTTTTTATTTTACTCAAATGATGATGTTTCGTTGGACTGATAATTATAGATTTAGGATTACAGACCAGTTGCTTCAGTTACATTGCTCAGAGTTCGCCCTGTTGACCATTTTACTATTTCGGGTCACCGTGACCTTGACCTTTGACCTTGTGACCTCAAAATCAATAGGGGTCACCTGCGAGTCATGATCAATGTACCTATGAAGTTTCATGATCCTAGGCCCAAGCGTTCTTGAGTTATCATCCGGAAACCACCTGGTGGACGGACCGACCGACAGACCGACCGACAGACCGACCGAAAGACCGACATGTGCAAAGCATTATACGCCCTCTTCTTCGAAGGGGGGCATAAAAAACACATTTAATGATCAAATCTCAATTTTACAAACTCAGGATCTAACTCAAAACCAAAGTAAAAAATATAACTGCACAGTTTGCAAATAAATGCTTGTGTTTTCTCGCTAGTGTATATATATGTTTACTAAGATATGGTAAAACAATTTAATATTTAATATTTTATGTCATACCCATTCTTCAATATTTAATACGGAAACTCCGATCATGACCTCTGTAGTATCATTGGGGCGGGAAAAGGCGTCATATCCGGGGGCCATAGCAGTTCTTGCACGGATGGAAGTTTCACCGCTGGCGGAATATGCAGCCGACACAGCCTCTGGAAAACCGATGTCATTTTTTGATGGCATATTACGGTAAATGAAATGCATGTAAAGTGTTGTAAGATAAGCATGGTAGAAACCGGAAACAACGGCGTAAATCGTCAAAATTATATATAAAAAAAAAACGTCTAATACTGGAGTGTTTCAACCGTTTGCTGCATTTGCGAAGATATTGTATTGGAAGCTCAGTTTGTTCAAAAACATAAGATTCTTTTTGAATATTTTGAAGAAAAAAATTACACTACAGAAAACAAAACGAAAAAACACAACTTACATATTGCCTACACAATGCAGGATAATATATCCAACATAACATTTACAGTAAAATCACTTATTTGACCTAGGTTTACCGCCTTCGGAAGGCAAGTGCAAATGTTATGGGATTTGGGATGTCTAAAAGGTACGATGACAAGCTAAATCTTAACCTTAGTCTAAAATGAATCAAAATACACACACGTGCATACAATATTAAACCCCAGAGCATCCGAATTATCATAATTTTTCAATTAGCCCGAGCAACAGACTTTCAAATGTGTTGTCCCTCTCAATTAAATCGCAAATAACATCAAACGATTGCTTTCCGCATATACAAGTTGTTGCATTAACACAAATATCGGCGTCTTGCCGATGTTTTAGATAATTTGCGGTCTTCCAAAAGAGGCGAAGGCCATGTTAAGGAGGCGGGAATAAGAACAGAAGGTCGCGCCATTTCAATACATTTGATATTGCAGTTGCATCGCGATAATATCATATTACTTTAATCTGATAGATAATCTTTCTTTTTCATATGAGGCTTTTTTAACCTTAACGGAAATCTATACAGTACAAAGTGCATAAACTTGTTCTACATTACATAATACCAACAAGATGCCAATATATGGAAGTTTATTAATGTAATTATGGGGCTAACCTGCTACAATCTCATTACAAAAAATGATGGATACGATATATATGTTGAAAGGCGTGAATACCGGTTTTTATTGATTTTACACATTTTTTTCGTGCGTCACTTTTGGCTAAGCAAACCACTGACCAGTGAGTCCAATCCGATCATGCACATTACTCGTGAAATGGTAAAACCCAGTCATGTTCCACATTAAAGGGGCCGTCCAACAGATTGGCAAATTGACAAAATTAAAAAAAAAGTTGTTCCAAATTTTCGTTTTAGTTACGATATGTTTGAGGAAATAATAATACTGACCATTTACCATGCTCTAAAATATCTATTATAAGTTCTGTTGTTGTCGTTTTATTTTGGGATACTACAAGGATTGCTTGTATAGGTAAAAAATACATCCGCTGTAAGCATGGATGGTCGAGAGGTCTAAGCGGGAGACTTTTTACTCCAGGACTCCAGGGGTCACTGGTTCGAGCCATGTTGATGGTTATTTTTTCTCTCCTTTTTTAAAAATTCTAATCTTGTTTTTTTTATTGGAGATTTATAGTTCAAATGTTTAAATTTATCAATATAAAGCTTTTAATGACAAGCTTCAGTACATTTAACAGCACACCTGTATTTAAAACCTCTATATCGATTAAAGAGGCCTTTCGTCGCTGAAATCAATTTCTAAATATAGGTCTCCTTCGTATGCTATTAGTATGAAATTTATGTAGCTGCTTTTATCTTTTGAATTGATACAATTATCAGATCAAGTTGAGCGGAAAATACAAGCCTCAGATTAATCTATGGTCTAATTATAGAATTTGAAATCAATATTCAACTAAAATTTTTAAAATAGCTCAAAATCCAAATTATTTCCCCCTCGGTCAAATAGCAAATATTGTGGTATTAACGCCAGATCATTATCTTCACTTAAGTATTACAAACTATAATATGATATTTTGGAATGGTGTAATATGAGTAAACCAACTTAAACTGATTGATCGACATAAAATGTCTTCTAAATAAATGCCTTGTATAACTGTTTGAGTAAGGCAATTTAAATTTCAACCCATTGAATTGCTTTCATGGTATATGTTAAACCCAAAACACTTAATTAGAATAGCCCCATAATCGAAACGGCATCAAATAAAAAATACGATAATGGTAAAAAGTAGGTAATTTTGAAATGCGATTTACATCTCATTTAATGATCTGCAAGAAGAAGTCAAGAAATATTACCAGTTAAATATTTATTTATTTACAATCAGAGTTTAAAAAAATGTGTTTCTCTGCATTTTAAAAATATAACCCAATATTTAGGAGCTTAATAATTTATGCGATAAAATTCTTCAGGAAGGATAATTCACCTACCCCAACCAATTAACATGTTCTTATTCCATTTTTCGAAATAAACAATTAATTGGTGTAAGCAAGAGTACATTTGTATATCTTTACTCGAACAAGTTAAATGTGGCGCTGCACGCCTAGTTGTGTTTTTTCTGTGTTAGTACAACAGATATTAGTATTTCAAATATATTGTTAAAAAATCACTTTAACTTGCTGGTCGTTCACTAAGGCTATTTGCATTAGGCTGTTTAGTATAAATCACACATTTTAAAAGCGCAAGTTGAGCATGTTCGTTAATAATTGTTGTTTTGTTATTTTTAATGTATACTATTACGGTGACAATTTACTGGTTAGTAAAACAATAATATGAATAACATGTATTCAGATGAATCGCTTACCGATACAGCAGAGAAAAATTAATGTATTCCGGTGCCTCATGTTTACTCTCAATCTGTATTTTTACGTCACTGAGCCACTGCTTATTTTACCCGTTCTAATGCGGTATCGAAGAAGAGGGCGCATCTATTTATAAGACGTATATTTTGAGGAATCCCAATAAAAAAATCCCCGTTAATTTACCAATGTCATCAAACGATTTACCGTAATTATACCTAAAATGTTTTGTCACCGTTCAAATTCGGTAAAAAAATATTGTTTTCGGGTCTCAAACTGCTCAAACTCTTCGGAAGTAGTAAATCAAAATAATGCATGTGCCCTCAGTATCAAATATTGAAACAGTGTAATTTATATTTTTAATTTTCATTCCTCCAAATAGTCCTAGCTATTCTTCTTACCCAAACTGTGATGTTTGCGTAATGCTCTGGTCAAGGTAAACTTCGTGAGCTTTCTCCATTTCACTGTTTTATTTGGACGCGAATAACCTAGGGCTACCAAATTGTGTATGTAGTAACATCTTATTGTCCTCTATCAAGTTTGTTCAAGTTATGCCCTTGGGGTCTAATTTGACCCTGCCCCGGGAGGTCAAAAAATTGAACATTTGCTTATATAAGGCCTATTTTGTGTAAACTTTAAAAATCTTCTTGTCCATAACCATTGGGCCAAGGGCTACCAAATTTGGTATGTAGTGACATCTTATAGTCCTCTACCAAGTTTGTTCAAATTATGCCCCTGGGGTCAAATTTGACCCTGCCCCGGGGGGTCAAAAAATTGAAAATTTGCTTATACAAGGCCTATTTTATGAAAACTTTAAAAATCTTCTCGTCCAAAGCCATTGGGCCTAGGGTTACCAAATTTGGTATGTAGTGACATCTAATAGTCCTCTACCAAGTTTGTTCAAATTATACCCCTGGGGTCAAATTTGACCCTGCCCTGGGGGGTAAAAAATTCGAAAGTTTGCTTATATAAGGCCTATTTTGTGCAAACTTTAAAAATCTTCTTGTCCATAACTGTATGGCCTAGGGCTACCAAATTTGGTATGTAATGACATCGTATAGTCCTCTACCAAGTTTGTTTAAATTAAGCCACTGGGATCAAATTTGACCGTTCCCCAGGGGTCACAAAATTGAACATATGCTTATATTGGGCCCATTTTGTGCAAACTATAAAAATCTTGTCCATAACCATTGGGCCTATTTCTACCAAATTCGGTAGGTAGTGACATCTAATAGTTCTCTACTTAGTTTGTTCAAATTATGCCCCTAGGAACAAATTTGACCTTGCCCCAGGGGTCACAAAAATGAACATATGCTTAAATAAGGCCTATTTTGTGCAAACTTTAAAAATCTTCTTGTTCTTAATTATAGAGCCTAGGGCTACTAAATTTGGTATGTAGTGATATCTAATAGTCCTCTTCCAAATTTGTTCAAATTATTCCCCTGGGCTCAAATTTGACCCGATAGATAGACTTTTATTTTCCTCCATTCACGGAGAGCATAACATATAATACAAGCAAGGAAGTACAATAAAGTATATACACACACATGAGATCATAAATGAAACAACTCAATACATTCAGTTAGATTATTTACAAAGATAAGTATAACTAACTATGTAGATGATAAATAATTGTTAATTCCTAATGAGAATAATCACATTGAAATAATAATTAAAATCATATTTTGTTCAGTGTAACTTATTCGCCGAGGATATATCTTAAAGCGAAAGCGAAAATAAAGACATAATAGACGAATATACTTAACATGTGTCATAGGTTTTGCCTTCCACGGAAGGCTGCTATATAGTGTTAAAGTACACTAATATAGATTGGATAGACATGTCAACATATGTGTAAAAAACACAAAAGACACACAAAACCTGGCTCAGAGCGTCTAACACTAGTTCAGGATGCAAACAGCAGCCTTGCACAATTTAAAATGCACAAAATATGAGTCAACAGTTTCAGATATCATTTTCAGCAACGATGCACTTTGTTCTAAGCCACTTAAGTGGATGAAGCGCGAGAATTCCGTTATACCGATGCATTCAATTAGAGTTGTCCATAAATGTTTTCGCTTATCCTCTAACAGGTGGCAATAACACAACTTATGAATTACGAGATTAACGGTTTTCAGGCAACAATGTCTGCATTCTCGTACATACTGTCTCGACACAAACATACCAATGCTATTCAATATAGTTTTACACACGTTAATTATTCTTGGGTTGTCTTTTGCTACTCTCCATAGAGGGGAGTAATTATTGGAGTCTATTACATGCACAGTTACTCCCCATTGATCGTTGCCTTTGATGCGACTCTGTATTTCGTTCGTAATGTTCATTACGACTTTTCGCTCAACTATTTTTTTCCATTCTCGCTTTGTGGGGAAATTTCCATCCTGGACGTATGATCGTAAGACGTTCATTAAGTCGTACTTTTGTAGTATCCTGTATGCATCAGGGATATACCCGATGCATTGGCCTTCTAGTTCAATGTGACGTATAAGTCTATTATTGAAGATATCTTTCGCTAGGTATTTAGGATTCAATCTGCATATTTGGCCGAAGAATGTTAGTTTTCTGATTTCCAGTTCATTCACTATCGGGACGGTATTAAGGGTTGACAGACAATAATCTGTTGAGATGCTTCTGTCATACCCTTGCATGTGTTTCAGGCAAAAGTTATGTGCAATAGAAAGTTGAACAAGATCACTTTGTGAGTTGTTGTTCCATAGCTCACAGCCATATAGGGCCTTTGTGATAACGGATGAGTTGAATATCGTTAAGAGAGTTGGTGGACTCAGTCTTTCAGGCGCTACCCTTTTGAGCACAAGCTCATGTATGTTCCTCGCAGTCGCACGCATGCATCATGAATCGCATTATTAGTGGTCAGAAGAGAGTTGCATTCAATACCAAGATGGGTATACTTGTCGCTAGCGGGCAGACGATCATGTCCTAGATAGAAGGTTGAAGTCTCTTCTGTCTTCTTATTATAGACTAGTACTGAGCACTTCGATGCGTTATAAAGAAACCTCCACCTGTTTGCATATTCATAGCAAATCTTAAGCATCCTCTCCAGTCCATTTTTAGAGTATGATATTAGCACCATATCATCGGCCACAGTAGGCGAAGCCATATTTATGTCATAAATGCACAGGCCATCACCACTCTCTTCAAGTTTCTCTATCAGGCCATTTATGTATATAAGGTACAGCAGCGGCGAACTTTTGCCTCCCTGACGGGTTCCTTGCCCGATCGGTAGTGGTTCCGAGATCAATCCTCGATGGCGAACGCGGCTTGTTGAGTTTCGATACATTTCACGAAGTGCGAGAAGGGTGTTAGTATCAATGACTGGATCAGGATCATAAACACCGGAAATTGATAGGAGTTTATGAAATAGTCCATCGTGCCATACCCTGTCAAAGGCCTGACGAGCGTCCAGGAAACATAGATATACACTTGATCCAAGCTCTTTTGCATAGTATAGACATTCGCGGAGACTAAAGCTAGTCATTATGCACCCAAGCCCGTCCTGAAATCCACCTTGTAACTTTCTGATAGAAGCGAGTATACCGTCCTTGCACCGGCTTAATAAAATCGATTCATAAAGCTTTAGCAGCGTTGATGATAGTGTAATTGCTCGGTAATGATTAGGCTGGTCTCGCCGCTTTCGCCCGCCTTTAAATAGTGTAATAATCTCACCTTCCTTCATTTTGTCAGGTACATTACCGCTGCGCAGCATAACTGTATATAAGCGTGATAGGGGTTCAGCGATAATGTTCTTGCCATACAGCATGTGCTCATGATAGATTTCATCGGGACCACAGGCCTTTCCTTTAGATAGCTGATTTATACTAGACTCAACCATTTCAGGTGAAACAAAAACATCTTGAGACGGTGACAGGTTAGTCAATGCCTGCTCCACTCCCTGTCTAACAACATACTCCCAGTGTGAATCAAAGTCCGGGGAGCTTGAAGGGGTGTACAGGTCTTTAAAGTATTTCGCCCACTGCTCCGTTATTTCCTCCCGGCTTCTATACATCTTCCCATCGAAGTTGATGCCACCTCCTATGTCGGCACCGGATCCCCGTTTTCTTAAGTTTACTGTCCGCCAGAAACTCACACTGTCATGTACAGAGTCATATTCGAGTTTATGGTCAAGTTCTGTCATAAATTGTTCACCGCACCGCCGCATGGCCCTCCTGAAATGTGCTTTAGCCGCTTTATAATCACGATATTCCATGTGCTGCGCGCCCCGTGGCCTACCAGCGCTGCACCACACGGCACGTAACGAGCTCATAAGTGCATGTAGTTCCGTGAGCTCATTTGTCCAGAACGGTTTCAAATGACGCCTTTTACGTTTCGTGGGGAAACATGTATTGGCACAATCACGCATACTGCTACACAACACCGAATACAATTCATTTGCATCTCTAGCACTATTTGTATCAACTTTAGATAATTTTTCACACAGAGTGTCACAATATTGCAAAACATGATCACTGTTAGTAGCTTTCCAGTTAATGCATCTTTTTAAATCACTGATATTGTCATCAACATGAATCTCAAAATTAAAGCAACATAAAATTGGTCTATGTCTAGAAACATTTAGACAAACATCATCAGCAATTTCACAATGTGTCACAAAATACAATAATTCAGTTGGTACAAAAACAAAGTCAATCAATGAGGAATATCTATCATCATAGGAAACATATGAATTAGAAGGACCAATACATGATTCATGAGTATTAACGGCATACAAATTACAGTCGTAAGCAAATCGACTTAATAACCTGTTTCTAAAGCTTTGTTTAGGAGATATAAAGTCTGCATTGAAATCTCCTAGAAATATTGTTTCACCTTGCTCACAATACGTATTATAAAGGTCATAAAGGTTGTTTAAACATTCACAATATATCTGATTAGAATGATTAACACATGGTAAATAAACTTGAAATATGTAAATGTATTTCCTCGGAGCAATTTGCATTTGTATTCCTGCAACGTAATCACTGTCAATGGTAAGTGGTGTAATCAAGTTGTTGAACTTGTTTTTCCAAATGATAGCCACGCCCCCTTTACCTGTTGCGCGTGAAGACTTTGTATATTCGGTATTACTACAGATAGTAAAATGGTTATAATCAGTTAAAATCGTGTCCATAAAATGAACATTGCACGGCAGTAGCCAGTGTTCTGAAATACCGCAAATGTCGATGTTGCCATCACTTAGTACATTTGATAGGTATGCGGCACTCGACATAATCCCAGTTATGTTCCAAGTCACTATGTTCAACCCTATAAGAGCCATGATAGAATGATTAATCAATTTCACTAGCAAGTCCTTCATATCGATTATGGTAGTATAGTTCACGACGTGTCCAGTCGTCGCGTTCTTTATCGGTCTGTTGTTGCATTACTTTCTTGAATCGTGGCGGAACACTAGATCGTTGCTGTTGGTTTGGGTATCCAGTTGTCCATGCACCACGCTTTGTTGACCTCTTGTCGTCAGATCGACCAGCCGGTTCCCCTACCCGATCACGGTTGTGCTGTATACGCGACTCACGGGGTTTCCATGGGAAACAAGTGACGTATTTGGGCCAAAATTCACCAGACAGCACGATGCCGGTGTCGCCGTTTGCCACTAGAGTCAGTTTCACAAGCACCTGCCTCCGATTTCGTCGTAACGGAAACACACGCACTGATTTCACAGAAAGTCCGTGACTTTCCACTTCCTCTCTAAGCAACCTAGTATTTAGTCTCGAACTAAGTCCAAGTAAGCAAAATCGCTCGACACGGCGACTCTGTACTAGATGAAACTCTTCGTTGCACCAAGCGTCCCCATCGACCGACTTACACTGTCTCGATGAAATCCGGGTTGGAATATACGACGGGGTCAGGGAGGGAATGGGCGGAGAGTGTTCTTCTGACATTGCCGGAATTTCGAAAGCCTTACTCTGTCCATCCGGACGCCGCTCTACCGGGGGCGCGGCGCTGGTAAGCAGAGGGGGAAAGCGCCCGTCGATATCCGGTCGCTTCTCCAGCGATGGCGCGGCACGGGTCTGCGGCGGAGCGAAGTGTCCGCGGTTATCCGGACACCTCTCTAATGGAGACGAAGTACGTCTCTGTGGAGGGGGATGATGTCCGTCTGCATCCGCATGCATCTGTAGCGGGGGCTCGGCACCGGTTGACAGAGGGGTGGAGCGTCTGTCGACGTCAGGTCGCCTCTCAAGCGGAGTCGCAGCACATGTCTGTAAGGGGGGTACCACCACATACACTCGAAGGCGATAATGAATATGAAGTCATAGCTGCCTTACTATTCATAGTGGGTGACACATCTACATTTGATATCCGTTTTGCCATGTATGGAGCATCATATCTCAGTGGATATGGGCCGCAGTACCCAAGTCTTTGGGGCGTGGTATTAGTCTTGTTCTCAAGATATACTTCAACAAATCGAATTCTGTCTTCCAATTCTGTGACCCTCGACATGGCTTGGCGTGAGATGTTACCCATACCTTGTACTGCAGATGAAGTAACGTTATGTACCGTCCTTGTACATTCCACAATATCACTTTTTATACCTAGATGTGTTGACTTTATCTGATTTATTTGTTGAGTTCTCATCATCTCACTAGCATGAACAGATTGCTTCAGTAACAGTACACTGGCCTGTATAGAAGCGATAGTGTCCTTTAATATTGAAAGTTCCGTCGCACACTGACATTTTTCAGGAGTAACAATATCCTTGACAACGCTTTGTTGCCGTCGCCGTGTTTTTCCGGTGCTTAACATCTCCCGTAATAGACTAAAGTCCCCACCCTCTGTTACGGCTATAATGTTAAAAATGTCTTTCGCAAGGCGTGTGGCCACCGGCTCTCCCGATCTAGTAAACACACGACGTTTGAGTTCAATGTCATAATCAAAAGGGAAATCGTCATTTACTTGTTTTAAATGTTCGAAATACTCACAGCGCAATTGGTCTAACCTCGTTTCATCCGATGCATATTCTCTTAGAATCATTTGAACACACTTGTCTTTTGGGTGCTCCCGGTATATCTTCACCAATTTCATATACTCGATAACTGACCGGAAGTCTGTGTCATCCATTAAACGCTCTTCGCCATCATTTTGGTCACTGTTTCCGTCACATGACCGGTCACATGACATGTATGGATCATCATCCCAACCACGTGATGTTTCTGTGGGAATATTGACTGCATTTAATTCCGTCACAGGTAGCTGCGCTGGAGTAGGTAGGTCAAGAGACTCCGTGCGAGCCCTGACGTCATCATTATCGTTCACTATCCCAGGTTGGTCATCTGAACTACCATCAGGGGTTGTGGATTTCAGTGTTTCCCCTGATTCCCTTTGTCCAAGCCTTAGTAAATCCAGTAATTGATCATTTAGATTTCAAAACTGAACATATGACGTTTACCAGTGGAGATTACTGCGGCCGTTTGGCTGTGACCAACAACAACATCAACATCTTGTAAACATGAGATAAAACCCTGTCATTTAGTGCCATTTTAGGTCAGATGGTGACTGCTTACAAAGGCATTGAAGTAAGAACATGTGTTATGAATGTTTTTCTTATAAACTGAAAAAAGTCGGGTTTTATTTAAATATGTCGAAAGTGACCATATATCTGGATGAAAATATTTTGGATGACATGTTAATTTCATGTCTTTTTTGTAGTGTTAAAACCAGTTTAATAATATATTATTGATTTTAAAAACACAACTTCCATGAACATAATTATTTCAAGGAAAATCAATATATGATACTGCACGGTAAACTCAAACTTTGTATCCAAGAGAAGGTGTTGAAATTAATGAAGTGCAATGTTCTTAACTATCGTATATGCTGCTTTTTAATAACTGGTGATTCATTGTTCCATTTGTGAATAGTGACTGATCATGAATTGTTGAAATGATTGTCAATTGCTCAACAATCCATATATATTTCTGACCATTTTATAATTTTCTTAATACAAGTTATGAATTGATCTTAGAAGTCAAATGTATTACTTAATTAAATACATTTATAAATATAAAGAAATAATCTTTAGATTATCATAATATTCTCAGGCCTGTTGGTCTTAGGGATGTGTGGGTTGATGAGCAATTTCTCCTTTTATCACAATTATTTCTACCCTACCTGATTATTTCCTTCATATTCCATTTTAATTCAATGGACGTCTGCAACCTCTTTCAAATTGGGAAAGTCCAAAATGTGTTGTTTGGTAAAGGGTTAAGGCATTTTGATTCCTATGGGTCTTGTGAATCTGTTTCAAATCAAATGCGTAGATTTGATCTTCAGCATCTAAAAATATGTGAAATAGAAAGAACGACAATATCTTTTGGAGAGATAAATGTACCTACGTTATAAGCAAAGGACCTGTGCAACAATTCCCGGGCTTTTTTGTCTGTTTAGTTAACACGGTAGTAACTTTTTCCATATATAAAAAATGCTCACCCTTCCAACTTTATGCGCCCAGTGGGACGAGGGATAGAAAGAGAAAGTCACGTGCTTGAGTACATTTCAACCCATGCGCATTACACGTTTTTTTCGCAAAGAAAAAACAGTGGAGCGATACAGGGCCATCATGGCCCTCTTGTTATATATTTGTAACAGTAATTATTATACTCATTTTTAGTTTTAAAATATAAGTATTATTTAAGCGGAGAGGCTGCGTCAAGACGTTATCAAGAAGGTTTTCTCCAACAACAGCGACTTCCGGTCGTCCTCGGGACCGTGCTTCGCTTGCCGCATCACAGGGCACGTGGTAAGAGACTGCCTATACGTCAAATGAGGCTTCGTCCCACAACAGCCCACTTCTAGCCTGTCCAGTTACACAAGAACTACAGCGCAGACCGCCACTTCAGACGTCAGAGAAAGCACAAAGTTATAGAGATGAGTATAATGATTTTGTATTTTTGAATATTCATGACCGGGCAAAAATACAAAACCTTGTTTTAATAGAGTTGCAATACGAAATGTTTTTGTGTGACAAATGCTGTACTCAGAAACTGCAGGTGGTCAGAATCAAACAGCACATCCAGAACCACCAACAAAACCACACTGCTGGCGCTCACTGCTTGAAATTAAATGCTCTTAAATCAACCCTTGAAAAAATGGATTCCATCCTAGAGGATGATAGAAATAGTACATGCCTTACATATTAGTGTCAATGATTTACTAGAAAGGAATTGTAGACACCCTTCAATATTCTTTACGTTATAGGAGCAACAAGAAGGAAAACTTTTGTCATCACCAAAAACAGAAGCGGAAGCAGTCTTAATATAGATATGATTCAAACAGACATGACGCAGTCATACGTATGTGAAGTTAGCCTATTTAGCCCATTTAGCCTATTTAGCCTATTTAGTACATTGGTTGAAATATACATCCTATTTAGCCTATTTAGCCTATTTAGCCTATTTAACAGCCTCTTCAGCCTTTTTAGCCTATTTAGAAATTTTAGTACATAGGTCAAAACATACATCCTATTTAGCCTATTTAGTCTATTTAACAGCCTGTTTAGCCTATTTAGCAAGTTTAGTACATACGTAGACATACACATCCTATTTAGCCTATTTATCCCCTGGAAGCGACGTAGTGCACGCTGACCAGCCGTCGACGGCTTATCGGACTGAACTAGTTTCGGCCGGAACTTTTAATTAGGGTCGGCCCCGTGCATGCAGCCTATTAAGCTATTTCTCGTATGCGTCATTTCCCAGTAAACGGGCATGTCCCTTTAAGGGCCCCTTTCGGACGAACAAGAGTTATCCCCCGGAAGCGACCTAGTGCACGCTGACCAGCCGTCGACTGCATATCGGGCTGAAACTGATTCGACCGGGACTTTTAATTAGGATTAGAGTCAGGCGCAGCCTTTTTAGCGTATTACGCGACATTTTGCCTGTGAGTGGGCATGCCCCTTTAAGGGCCCCTTTCGGACGAACAAGAGTTATCCCCCGGAAGCGATCTAGTGCACGCTGACCAGCCGTCGACTGCCTATCTGGCTGAACTAGTTTCGGCCGGGACTTTAATTAGGATCGGATTCAGGTGCAGCCTATTTAGCGTATTACGCGACATTTTGCCTGTGAGTGGGCATGCCCCTTTAAAGGCCTCTTTCGGACGAACAAGAGTTATCCCCCGGAAGCGACCTAGTGCACGCTGACCAGCCGTCGACTGCCTATCGGGCTGAACTAGTTTCGGCCTGGACTTTTAATTAGGATCGGAGTCAGGTGCAGCCTATTTAGCGTATTACGCGACATTTTGCCTCTGAGTGGGCATGCCACTTTAAGGGCCCCTTTCAGACGAACAAGAGTTATCCCCCGGATGCGACCTAGTGCACGCTGACTAGCCGTCGACTGCCTATCGGGCTGAACTAGTTTCGGCCTGGACTTTTAATTAGGATCGGAGTCAGGTGCAGCCTATTTAGCGTATTACGCGACATTTTGCCTGTGAGTGGGAATGCCCCTTTAAGGGCCCCTTTTCGGGCGAACAAGAGTTTCCCCCGGAAGCGATCTAGTGCACGCTGACCAGCCGTCGACTGCCTATCGGGCTGAACTAGTTTCGGCCGGGACTTTTAATTAGAATCGAAGTCAGGTGCAGTCTATTTAGCGTATTACGCGACATTTTGCCTCTGAGTGGGCATGTCCCTTTAAGGGTCCCTTTTGGACGAACAAGAGTTATCCCCCGGAAGCGACCTAGTGCACGCTAACCAGCCGTCGACTGCCTATCGGGCTGAAACGTGTGTGAAGTAAGCCTATTTAGCCTATTTATCAAGTTTAGTTCATAGGTTAAAACTTTCATCCTATTTAGCCTATTTAACACCCTTTTGGGCGTATTTAGACTAATTAACAAGTTAAGTACATACGTTGACACATGCACCCTATTTAGCCTATTTAGCAAGGTTAGTACATATGTTATAACATACATCATATTATGCCTATTTAGCCTATTTAGCACCCTTTTCAGCCCATTTAGCCTATTTAACAAGTTAAGTACATAGGTTGACACATGAATCCTATTTAGCCTATTTAGCACCCTTTTCAGCATATTTAGCAAGTTAAGTACATGGGTTGAAACATGCATCCTATTTTGCTTATTTAGGACCCTTTTCAGCCTATTTAGCCTAGTTAACAAGTTTAGTACATGTACATAGGATGACACATGCATCCTATTTAGCCCAATTAGTACCCTAGTTAAGTAAATAGGTTCACACATGCATCCTATTTTGCCTATTTAGCACCCTATTTAGCCAATTAAGCCCATTTAGCAAGTTAAGTACAAAGGTTAAAACATACATTCTATTTAGCATATTAAGTTTATTAAGCACCTTTTCAGCATATAGAGTCTATTTAACAAGTTAAGTAAATAGGTTGACACATGTATCATATTTAGCCTATTTATCCTATTTAACACCCTCTCCAGCCTATTTAGCCTATTTAGCAAGTTCAGAACATGGGTTGAACCATGCATCCTATTTAGCCTACAAAGCCTATTTAACACCCTTTTCAGCCTATTTAGCCTATTTAACAAGTTAAGTACATAGGATGACAATTGCATCCTATTAAGCCTATTTAGCACCCTTTTCTGCCTATTTAGCATATTTAACAAGTTTAGTATATAGGTTGACACATGCATCCTATTTAGCCTATCTAGCGTATTTAGCACACTTTTCAGCCTATTTAGCCTATTTAAAAAGTTTAGTACATAGATTTATATATGCATCCTATTTAGGTTTTTTAGCATATTTAGCAGCCTTTTCTTCCTATTTAGCCCTTTTACAAGTCTATTACATAGGTTTAAAACATGCATTCTATTTAGCCTGTTTAGCCTATTTACCACCATTTTCTGCCTATTTAGCCTTTTAACAAAACTAGTACATAGCTTGACACAGGCATCCTATTTAGCCTATTTAGTACCCTTTTCAGCCTATATAGCCTATTTAGCAAGTTAGGTGCAAAAAAAGATTGACACATGCACCATATTGAGCCTATTTGGCATCCTTTTCAGCCTATTTAGCCTATTTAACAAGTTAAGTACATACCGGTAGGTTGGAACATGCATCCTATTTAGCCTATTTAGTGCCCTTTTAGCATATTTAGCCTATTCAGCAAGTTAAGTACAAAGGTTGACACATGCATCATAATGAGCCTATTTAGCTAATTTGGCTCAATATTCAGCCTATTTAGCCTATTTAACAAGTTTAGTACATAGGTTGAAACATGAATCCTATTTAGCCTTTTTAGCCTATTTAACACCCTTTTCAGCCTATTTGCCTATTTAACAAGTCTAGTACATAGGTTGAAACATGCATCCTATTTAGTCTATATAGCCAATTTAGAGGCGTTTTCAGCCTATTTAGCGTATTTAACAGGTTCAGTACATAGGTTGGAAAAAAACATCATACTAAGCATATTTAGCATATTAAGCAGCCTGTTCAGCCTATTTAGCCTATTCAGCAAGTTTGGTACATATGCTGAAAAATACGTTCTTATTAGCATATTTAGCAGTATGTTCCGCCTATAAAGCTAATATTGCAAGTTAAGAAAATGTATTTAAACATACATCCTTTTTAGCCTCTTAAGCCTATTAAGCAGCCTTTCCTGCTAATTTAGTCTATTTAACAAGCCTATTCGCCTTAATACGCCTTTTCAATAGTTTATTAAATAGGTTGAAACATATATAAGAGTAAGCCTTTTCAGGCTAAATAGCATCATACTAAATGCTCAACCTATTTAGCATTTTTAGCAAAATTTAAATAGGATAAAATATACAGCCTGTTTAGCAGGTTTTTGACAAGCCATTTCCACAACGAGTTTGTATGCACCTTTAAGAGCCCCTTAAAGACAACCAAGAGTTATACACCGGAAGCGACCTTGTTAAAGCTGACCTCCCGTCGGCTGCCTTTCGGACTGATCTAATTTCGGCCCGGGGTTTTAATAAGGGTCGGTGTCACATATAGACTATTAGCGTATTATGCGCTATTTATATTAAGAGTGGGCATGCTCATTTAAGGGCCCCTTGCGGACAAACAAGAGTTTTCCCACGGAAGCGAACTAGTACACGCTGAACTCACGTCGGCTGCCTATCGGGATAAACTAGTTGCGGCTCGAGGTTTTAGTTAGGGTCGGCGTCACATACAGCCTATTATGTGTATAATAAGCTATTAACATTGTGAGTGGATATGCACCTATAACGGCAGCTTTTGGACAAACAAGAGTTATACCCCGGATCCGACCTAGTGCACGCTGAACTCCCGACGGCTGAAAGTCGGTCTGATCTAGTTTCGGCTGTTATCCCCCGGAAGCGACCTAGTGCAAGCTTTACTCTCGATGGCTGCCTGTCGGGCTGATCTAGTTTTGGCCCGGGGTTTTAATTAGGGTCGGCGTTACCTACAGCCTATTAAGCGTATTATGCTCTATTTACATGGCGAGTGGGTATGCACATTTTTGGGCCGCTTTCGGACAAACAGGAGTTATCCCCCGGAAGCGACATTGTGCACACTGAACTCCTGTTAGCTGCCTGTCGGGCTGATCTAGTTTCGGCCCTGTGTTTTAATTAGGGTCGAAGTCACCTTAAGCCAAAATAGCGCATTATGAACTATTTACATGGCGAGTGGGTATGGACCTTTAAGGGTCGCATTCGAACAAATAAAAGATATCACCCGCAAGCGACCAAGTGCAAGCTGAACTCCCGTCGGCTGCATGTCGGGCTGATCTAGTTTCGGCCCTTGATTTTAATTAGGGTCGGCGTCACCTACAGCCTATTTTGCGTATTATGCATTATTTACATGGCGAGTGGGTATGCACCAGTAAGGGCCCCTTTCGAACAAACAAGAGTTTTTCCCCGGAAGCGACATAGTGCACGTTGAACTCCCGTCGGCTACCTGTCGGACTGATCTAGCTTCGGCCCGGGGTTTTAATTACGTTCGGCGTCACCTACAGCCTATTTATTATGCACTATTTGCATGGCAAGTGTTTATGCATTTGTAAGGGCCCCTTTCGGAAAAAAAGAGCTATTCCCCGGAAGCGACCTAATGCACGCTGAACTCCTGTCGGCTTTCTGTCGGGCTGATCTAGTTTCGGCCCGGGGTTTTAATTAGGGTCGGCGCCATCTCTAGCCTATTAAGCGTATGTATTATGCTCTATTTACATGGCGAGCGTGTATGCATCTTTAAGGGCCCCTTTCGTTCAAATAAGATTTATTAACCAGTGCACGCTGAACTCCCGTTGGCTATCTGTCGGGCTGATCTAGTTTCGGTCCGTGGTTTAAATTAGGCGTCACCTGCGGCCAGTTTAGCGTATGTATTATGCTCTAGTTACTTGGCAAGTGGGTGTATACCTATAATGGTTCCTTTTGGACAAACAAGAGTTATCCCCCGGAAGCGATCTTGTGCGTTGAACTCCCGTCGGCTGTCTATGGGGCTGATCTAGTTGCGGCCCGAGGTTTCAGTCAGGGTTTGCGTCACCTTCAGCCTATTTAGTGAATTAGACGCTATTTACATGGTCAGTGGGTATGCACCTATAATAGCCCCGTTCGGACAAAAAGAGTTATTCCCCGAAAGCGACCTAGTGCTCGCTAAACTCCCGTCGGCTGCCTGTCGGGCTGATCTAGTTTCGGCCCGGGATTTTAATTAGGGACGGCCTCATCTGCAGCCTTTTAGCGTATTTGTTATGCTCTTTTTACATGGCGAGTGGGTATGCACCTTTAAGGGCCCCTTTCGGACAAAAAAGACTTATTCCCCTGAAGCGACCTAATGTAAGCTAAACTTCGGTCGGCTGCCTATTTAGCTGACCTTGTTTTTGCCCGTGGTCTTAATAGGGTCGGCGTCACAAACTGCATATTTAGCGTATTATGCGCTACTTTCATGACGAGTTGTCATGAACCTTTAAGGGCCTTTTTTCGGACAAACATGAGTTATACCCCGGAAGTGACCTAGTGCATGCTGAACTCACGTCGGCTGCCTGTCGGGCTGATCCAGTTTTTAACCTGGGTTTTATAAGGGTCGGCGTCACATACAGGCTTTTTAGCCTATAAGACGTAATTAACATGGCGAGTGGGAATGCACCTTTACGGGCCGCTTTCGGACAAACAAGAGTAATCTCCTGGAGGCGACCTAGTGCCCGCTAAACTCCCGTCGGCTTCTTGTCGGGCTGATCCAGTTTCGGCCCGGGGTTTTAATAAGGGTTGGCGTCGTATAAAACCTACAACGTTTACAACGTCGTATTGAGCGCATGAGGCGCTATTTACATGGCGAGTTGGTGTGCTCCTTTAAGGGCTGCTTTCGGACAAACAAGAGTTATCCCACCGGAAGCTACCTAGTGCACGCTGAAGTCACTTCGGCTTCATGTCGGGCTGATCTATTTTCGGCCCGGGTTTTAATTAAGGTCGGCGTCACAAACAGCCTATATTGCGGGTTAGGCACTATGTACATGGCGAGTGTGTATAAGAGCCGCTTTCGGACAAACAAGAGTTATCCCTGGAAAGCGACATAGTGCACGCTGAACTGGCGTCGGCTGCCTGTCGGGCTAACCAAGTTTTGACCCGGGGGTTTAAATAGGGTCGGCGACACATACAGCCTATTTAGCGTATAAGGAGTTTTTGAGATGGCGAGCGAATATGAACTTTTAAGGGCCGCTTTCGGACAAAAAAGAGTTAGTCACCGGATACGACCTATTGCACGCTGAACTCTCGACGGCTGCATGTCGGGCCAATGTAGTTGTGGCCGGGGGTTTAATTAGGTCCGGCGTCACCTATGGCCTATTTAGCATATTATGCGCTATTAACATTGCGAGTGGGTATACAGCTTAAAGGTCAGTGTTCGGACAAACAAGTTATCCCCCGGAAGCGACATAGTGCACGCTGAACTTATGTCGGCTGCCTGTCGGGATGACCTAGTTTCGATCCGAGGTTTTAATTATGGTGTGCGTCACATACAGCCTATTAAGCGTAATAGTCGCTATTTACATTACGAGGTTTAGGGCCGCTTTCGGACTTAAAAGAGTTATCACCCGAAGGCGACATTGTGCACGCTGAACTCCCGTCGGCTGCCTGTCGGGTTGATCTGGTTTCGGCCCGGGGTTTGAAGTT
Source organism: Dreissena polymorpha (assembly GCF_020536995.1). Lineage (NCBI taxonomy): Eukaryota > Metazoa > Mollusca > Bivalvia > Myida > Dreissenidae > Dreissena > Dreissena polymorpha. Next base: position 87,657,974 of record NC_068364.1, read on the forward strand.
GTCCCTTCTTCACATAACCCTACTTCGCGTAGTATGCTCTATTTACATCTCGAATGGGTATGCACTTTTAAGGGGCGCTTTCGGACAAACAAGAGCTATCCCGAGGAAGCGACCTAGTGCACACTGAAATCCCAACGGCTGCCTTCCGGGCTGTTCTAGTTTCGGCCCGGGGTTTTAATTATGGTCCGCGTCACCTACAGCCTATTTAGCGTATAATGCGCTATTTACATTGCGAGTTGGTATGCACCTTAAAGGGCCGCTTTAGGACTAACCAGATTTTATTTTATCTAAAAGGACTAGCAATCATGATACATCAACTATCTCCGGAATCCACCGTGAGATTTAAGCAATAAATCGTCTGCTGATCCAGAGTGCGGGACTAGTTAACATATTAACATTTTGACAATAGTCCGAACGCGTGTCACACATTTGAATGGAATGAAAAAAAAACAGTGTAAATAAAGAAGAGGATAAAAAAACTATCGAAAATAAGTAACAGATAAATGTGGTCATGATTATTCTTATTAATCATGACAACACCTTATTCATGTTAGACTTTTTAAAATTTAATTGACTTTTATCATTATAATTGGTGCCACTTGTGGTATTCGGTTACCTATGTTAAGGGTAACTTACTGATGCTCGATTGGTTATTGTCGGCTCGGGTACTACGTAAATGTACCCCGGGTACTCTTAAATAAACTTAAATGTATCTCTGGTACGAAAAATATACTGAAAGTAACCCGGAAATTTTTACGCGAAATTGGCCGTTGTCGGCGAATTATTTTAAAATTAAGTATGTTTATATTTATGTCAATATTCTGTAAAATTGCCGCTATGTTATCGCAACTCTCACTTAAAAAAGCATGATGAGGCAGGCTTTGTTCAAAGAGAATTTTGTTATGTTTTCCGTAGCGCGTTTTACGTCATCGGATTTTGGGCGGGGATAAAACTAGGTTAAAGTCTAAATTGGCTGGGTACGTGTAAGTATATTTTCTGTACCCGGAGTACATTAAGGTTTAAATGTTTTGTTGCGTGATATCATGTTAATTAGGTTTGAATTTTTTTTTAGTTGAGGCATGCACCGTGTTTGGATTGTGTGCTGTATGTATAATACCTTTAGGGATTGAATCTTGAGTATTGCAAACAATTAAAAGCAATGAAAAGCAACGGAGATGAAAGATTAGATCGCATACATAGTGCGGATAAATATGACACGTTTGTTCAGGGTTATGAATGCAAAAGATATAATTCAATACCGTTTCAATTATTCGTAATTCTAAAGACTTCGTGCAATCATGATAAACGTTTTGATCTTTATTTGAAGAGGCGATGAATCTCAAAATAGTTTTTTTGCAAGGCTATTGCAGTCGTTAATTAATTATATATGCAGATCGTTTGTCAATAAGAACGATTGAAAGCTTTATTTGGTTATGATTCTGAGTGCAATTCCATTTGTAGTCTTCTTCATTCAGTGTCAATATTGAGTGGTTGCTAAAAAGCACATAATAGGTCCAATAGAAATACTTTGGTACATTTGATCATTAAATTTAAATGAAATGAAACACTCGTCGCTTTTTAAACAACTTTAACACACAATTGCAAAACAATATCTGTTAATACAGTACTCGAGCACATGCCGTGTATGACAGTAATTTGGAGAGAACGCCATATATATAAGTTATTCTTAGCTCTCGTTTTATACTCTTGCTTTTGTGCTTTGTTACAATGTTGGGAAATATGTTCAATGTTTTTTTTGCCATAGAAGACATTAAAACCGGGTTTCTCCCTTACTGAATTAAACTGGTTTAAGTAAAACTAGTAACCCCTAGACCCGAGGGATTATTAATTTAACTTAAACTGATAAACTTAAACCGCAATGCACATGGCTTACACATTTAGTATATAGAATATAAAAAAATCTACCGAACTATTTAACATTATGCCCCTGATGTCAAAACTTGATAACCCTTTGTTCTGTCCTGTAAATTACCAATACAAATGAATACAAAATCTGCAATATTCAGATAAAGTAATCCAAACATGTCACATAATTATAAAATGTTGGGTATTTTTAACTGAAATTGAAAGGATTGTAAATCTTCGTATATTGAAAGGCTCCGAAGACGGGAGTAAAGCTTGCACTAGGTCTCTTCTGGGGGATAACTCTTGTTTGTCCGAAAAGGGCCCTTAAAGGTGCATACCAACTTGCCATGTACATAAAGCCTCATTCGCTAAACAGGCTGTAGATGACGCAAACCCTAATTAAAACACCGGGCCGAAACTGCAAGAGCCCGACAGAAAGCCAACGGGAGTTCAGCTTGCGCTATGTCGCTTCCGGGGGATAACTCTTGTTTGTCCAAAAAGGACCCTTTAAGGTACAAACACACTCGCCATGTAAATGAAGCCTAATATATACGCTTGAAAGGCTGTAGGTGACGCCGACCCTAATTAAAACCTAGGGCCGAAACTTGATCAGCCCGACAGGCAGTCAACTGGAGTTCAGCGTGCACTAGGTCTCTTCCGGGGGATAACTCTTGTTCGTCCGAAAGGGGCCCTTAAAGGAACAAACCCGCTCACTGGGAAATGACGCATACGAGTCGAAGGCTAAATAGGCTGCATGCACGGGGCCGATCCTAATTAAAAGTCCCGGCCGAAACTAGTTCAGCCCGATGGGCAGTTGACGGCTGGTCAGCGTGCACTAGGTCTCTTCCGGGGGATAACTCTTGTTTGTCTGAAAGGGGCCCTTACAGGGGCATGCCCACTCACAGGCAAAAATGTCGCGTAATACGCTAAATAGGTTGCACCTGACTCCGATCCTAATTAAAAGTCCCGGCCGAAACAAGGTCAGCCTGACAGGCAGTCGACGGCTGGTCAGCGTGCACTAGGTCTCTTCCGGGGGATAACTCTTGTTCGTCCGAAAGGGGCTCTTAAAAGGGCATACCCACTCACAGGCAAAAATGTCGCGTAATACGCTAAATAGGTTGCACCTGGCTCCGATGCTAATTAAAAGTCCCGGCCGAAACTAGGTCAGCCCGACAGGCAGTCGACGGCTGGTCAGCTTGCACTAGGTCTCTTCCGGGGGATAACTCTTGTTCGTCCGGAAGGGGCCCTTAAAGGGGCATACCCGCTCACTGGGAAATGACGCATACGAGATGAAGGCTTAATAGGCTGCATGCACGGGGCCGATCCTTATTAAAAGTCCCGGCCGAAACTAGTTCAGCCCGATGGGCAGTCGACGGCGTGTCAGCGTGCACTAGGTCTCTTCCGGGGATAACTCTTATTCGTCCGAAAGGGGCCCTTAAAGGGGAATACCCACTCACTGGGAAATGACGCATACGAGATGAAGGCTAAATAGGCTACATGCACGGGGCCGATCCTAATTAAAAGTCCCGGCCGAAACTAGGTCAGCCCGACAGGCAGTCGAAGGCTGGTCAGCGTGCACTATGTCACTTTCGGTGGATAATCCTTGTTTGTCCGAAAGGGGCCATTAAGGTGCATACTCACTCACTGGAAAATGCTTCATCCTATTTAATCAACTTGCTTAGTAGGCTAAAAAGATTGATTATGCTACTAAATATGCTCAACGAGATGTTTGTTTCAGGTTTTCATTTGATATACTTGCTAAAAAGGCTAAATAGCACGTATATTTCTGCCTATTTAATATTTTTATTAAATAGGCAAAAGGGGATCAAATGGATGCTTAATAGGCTTACTGGCTCAATAGCATGTATATTTCCGCCTACTTACTAATCTTGCTAAAAAGGCTGAAAAGGCTTTTAAATAGGCTAAATACGAATGTACTAAACTTGCTTTCTGGGTTGAAAACATGTATGCTGAAAAGGCTTTTAAATAGGCAAAATAGAAATGTATAAAAGGCTAAATAGGCTGAAAAGGCTGTAAAATATGCTAAATAGGCTAAAAGGATGTATGTTTCAACTGATGTACTAAATAGGCTAAATATGCTAAAAATGCTGTTAAATTGGCTAAATAGGCTAAATAGGATTTATGCTTCAATCTATTTACTAAATAGCCTATAATAAGCTAAAATAGGCTAAAAACGCTGAAGACGTTGTTAAATTGGCTCAATATGCTAAATAGGATTTATGTTCCAACTCATGTACTAAATAGGCTAAATAGGCTGAAAATGCTGTTAAATAGGCTAAATAGGCTAAATATGATGTATGTTTCAACCTTTTTCCAAATAGGCTTAATAGTCTAAAATAGGCTAAAAAGGCTGAAGAGGCTGTTAAATTGGCTTTATAGGCTAAATAGGATGTTTGTTTCAACCTATGTTCTAAATATGCTAAATAGGCTGAAAAGGCTGTTAAATCGGCTAAATAGGCATGTGCTTTATAGGCTGAAAAGGCTGTTAAAAAGGCTTAATAGGCTTAATACAATGTATGTTTCAACCTTTGTACTAAACTTTCTAAATAAGCTGTTAAATATGCTAAGTAGGCTAAATAGGATGTTTGTTTCAACTAATGTACTAAATAGGCTAACTAGGCTGAAAATGCTTTTGAATAGGCTAAATAGGATGTATGTTTCAACCTTTTTACTAAATAGGCTCAAAAAAGGGCTGAAGAGGCTGTTAAATTGGCTAATTATGCTAATAGGATGTATGTTTCAAATAATGCACTAAATAGGCTGAAAATGCTGTTAAATAGGCTAATAAGGCTAAATAGGATGTATGTTTCAACCTTTTTACTAAATAAGCTAAATAGTCTAAAATAGGCTAAACAGGCTGAAGAGGCTGTAAAATTGGCTAAATAGGTTTCAACCTAATATGCTTAATAGGCTGAAAAGTATTTTAATAGGCTAAATAGGCATGTGCTAAATAGGCTGAAAAGGCTGTTAAATATGCAACATAGGCTAAATACAATGTATGTTTCAATATATTTACTAAACTTTCTAAATAGGCTGTTATATATGCTAAACAGGCTAAATAGGATGTATGTTTCAACGTAAGTACTAAATATGCTAAATAGAATGACAATGCTGTTTAAATAGGCTTTAAGGACGTATATATTTCAACCTTTTTACTAAATAGGCTAATAGGCTGAAGAGGCTGTTAAATTGGCTAAAAAGGCTAAATAGGATTTTTGTTTCAAGTAATGTACTCAATAGGCTAAATGGGCTGAAAATTGCTTAAATAGGCTAAATAGGCTCAATAGGATGTATGTTTCAACCTATTTACTAAATACGTAAATAGGCTTAACTATGCTAAAAAGGCTGAAGAGGCTGTCAAATTGGCTAAATAGGCAAAATAGGATGTCTGTTTCAACTATTTACTTAATAGGCTAAATAGGCCAAAATAGGCTAAACAGGCTGAAGACGCGGTCAAATTGGCTAACTAGGCAAAATAGGATGTCTGTTTCAACCTATTTACTAAATAGGCTAAATAGGCTAAAATAGGCTAAACAGGCTGAAGAGGCTGTTAAATTGGCTAAATAGGCTAAATAGGATGTTGGTTTCAACCTATGTACTAAATAGGCTAAATAGGCTAACTTCACACACGTCGCAGTCATCCAGTTATAGGCCAAGCTTGATAAACTGTGTCGGTGACATACGTTGTGGGATGCGCCGGAAACGTACATTGTAGGAAGCCCCTACTTGATGATGCAATTGTTGGGTACGAAAACCAATTCATTACCGAAAAACTTAATCTCACTTTATTTTATGTATTGTATAAATATAACACTATACAATATACTTTACACGTATTTATACATTATAATATCGTTATCAATAAAGTGTCGTTAAATTGTTCATGTTAAGTATGCAATCAATCACATGATTCTTACAAATTACATTATCATCAGAAATCAACTAAACATAAAAGACCATATTTTTCCAAAATTTAATCTCCAAACAGCAAAAGTTACATAGTTTTTTACCATGCGACCAACACATCGTAACTTTGAAACTAAGTTTCACCAACATCATTGCGTTAAATGCATTATCGACATGCCGGCTCGTTTATTTCTTTTACTAAAGATATGTACTTTTAAAAGCCGATGAACCCGCACTTTGTTGGGAGATGTTGATCGTTTTTTTTGGTTATCTGTTTTATTGGCGCTGTGAAAAGCGTTTGAAATGTGTTTTGAAATAAACAAGTTATTTTCATAAATTGTTATAATAATGAGAGTAATCACTATTACAACTCAGTGTAAATTTCTCAAGGCGAGTTTATTACAGTTAAAACTGTATCATTATATTACGAAATACAATTTTTGCCAATTCACTAGTGCCTTATGACAAACACATAATACACAATCATTACAATTTTTTTTTTTGATGAAGCCCGTAATTGTAAATACAAAATTGTATTGAGACTTTAAAAAATAAAATAATGGATCAATTCGAATGCTATTAGTCTGTTTGCCGAATAAGATACAAAAATCGGTTTCCAATTAGTTTAATAACTTAATTTATATAATTATACAATTATACAACATTAACGTTATATACCATACAACGTGCTACATAAACCTGTCTGGGTGTCACACACAACCACAAATCACAAATCTGTTTATCTTAGTATGCCATCAATACCATGTAAAAATAAAGGAGAACCAAGGTCTCGTTAATAACAGCATATCTACATACCATTTATATATAACCGATTTGTCACCCGTATTAATCTACAATTGTAAGTTACTTCAGAATACGATCATATTACTCTAATATACTAAATCCTCCTCATCATCCAAATACTCCTCCTCCTCCTCCTGCTCCTCCTCCTCCTCATCATGATCATCATCACCATGATCATCATCATCATCATCATCATCATCATCATCATCATCATCATCATCATCATCATCATCATCATCATCATCATCATCATCATCATCATCATCATCATCATCATCATCATCACTATCATCATGATCATCATCATGATCATGATCATAATCATCATCAGCATCATCATCATCATCATCATCATCATCATCATCATCATCATCATCATCATCATCATCATCATCATAATCATCATTATCATCATCATCATCGACATCGTCATCGTCATCATCATCATCATCATCATCATCATCATCATCATCATCATCATCATCATCATCATCATCATCATCATCATCATCATCATCATCATAATCATCATCATCATCACCATTATCATCATTATCATCATCATCATCATCATCATCATCATCATCATCATCATCATCATCATCATCATCATCATCATCATCATCATCATCATCATCATCATCATCATTATCATCACCACCACCACCACCATCATCATAACCATCATCATCATCATCTTCATCATCATCATCATCATCATCATCATCACCATCAGTAGCAGCAGCAGTACCACCACCACCATCATCAACACCACCACTACCACCACCACCATGACCTCCATCTATATCATCAGCATCATGATCATCATCATTATTATCATCATTTTAATCAAAATCATCACAATCATCACCATCATCATTATAAGTTATCTAGACTAAACATATTTCTCATATGAAAAGCTCTGTTCAAATATTAACAGCAAAAGTTTATAAAAAAAACACACTAAAATTGTTGCAAAATAGTGCAATTCATTAGAACTTACTTCGGTGGCGATTATAGTATACTCGGATATTTCTGAGATCAATGTTGACTTTGTGTTTTATTTCATCCGCCCGTACAGTCTGTGAGTCTTGCCATACTCACATATATTTTGTAGTTGTTGTTGATAATATAAGCACGATAAAACTGATATTTAAAATGAAATTTACTTTTATAATATAAAGCTCTTAAATCAATAAGTATTACTTTTATATAATATTTGGAGTTGTAAGAACACCACTGTGTTAGAAGAACAACACATATTTGCAAGTAATCAACCACTGACGATAATCAAACATGTTAGAAAACTAAAGGAGCTCAATTTTATAATATTGTATCATCCGAAATGAGAGCACAGAGCTTTAAGAAGTTCATACGTGGAGGATATCGATATACATTACGAAGAATACAAGTTACGCCCCCCGTCTAACGATGTATGTTAAATCCTCGCTGCAATCGCCGATTGTAAACATACGGAATGTCGACTATGATATAAGTTGTCCTACTTACTTAATTGCGAGAAAACTGGATCAGATCTGCAATTTGTGCTGTATTTGATTGTTTGGACACTGCCTCATCAATATCATTGACGTGCTTTTGAGTGCAAAATAAACATCACAACGTAAAGAACAAGAATAACTCAGTGAACTATCGATAAGAAGCGGCACTGTGCGTCTCTCCAATCTTCGTTGATTTGTTTGCGCATTAGGATACCATTCGGTGACGGTTTGTCCATAGTTCACTTGAAGTTAACTATTTATAAGGCAATCAGAATGCAATCTAAAATGATCACCGTGTGGTGTAACTGTGACACGCAAAAAACATGTGTCTCTAACTGCCTAAATTAGGTACCGGTATCGTCCCCCACATTGATAAACACAAGAGAAGAATGAATACTGGCAATGAGAGATGTCATTACGTTCTTGATCTAATTCACGCAGGGGAGAGCAGAATTGATTGAAAGAATGTTAATGAAGCCATTTATGTAGGCAAGATAATGACGATTTTATTGTATAGTTATACACGCGAACGATTGAAATGACGGTTTTGAAAGGCACATTATTGTTATCGATTCAATACTGTCCACTATTATTCTACCACACATAACTGACAGAATGGGTTGCGTGTCGTTAATTATGTCAACGGCCGGTAATTGTTCAACCTCACGTAAGAAATACAGTGGAAATACTATAAGCTTAAATTAATAATCACGCTTTAAAACTCGGATAACCTTGTTTTAGACCATCGCATTGAACCGAGTTCAGCTTTCACGGTATGGAATTCCATTAAATTATTGTAAGGCATTTATTAAGTGCGTGTTTAAAAAGCTATTTCGTTAATGACCAATTTACACTTACAATTTAAACCTTGATGTACTTGTAAAAAACCCGCAGGTGTTAGTGCAAAGCAGGGACCTATACGTTTGTATAGGTGCCTGTGCAAAGTAAGAATTTTAGAATTTCGCATATTGATCTGAACATTAGAATAGTATTGATATGTAACATCCTATTAAGGGCAATATAAAGTACTAAATAGCCTGTGCATTAGGTGTATATTAGGAGTTTCTATAAACTATTCACCCGTTAAATTACCCCCGAGATCAAAACTACGCCCGAATGTGTATTCACATAAAGTTATTGTATACCATTTAACTCATTTAGCAACAAGTAAGCGGATATTAAAATATTTCTGATGTAATTGCACAATGAATTGTTTATAAATGAAATAGAACGTTTGCTGTTTTTGTTCAAAGTCGCTACTTGTCATAACTTCTCGCAACTTGTAACTCTCCATTGAAATCCACCATAGTAATATTCACTGGAAGGATTTGGTAAGATGATTATAGTAGTGTTTAAGGCTTTACTATGTATAAACTCATTCTATAAATATGTGTTCTATCCAACCATGGGCTACACTGCATCATATCCATTTGTGACAAGTAAACCAAGCAGTGGCGGTTCGAGTATAACTCCGACAAGGGTGACGGTATCGTCTTAAATGACATTGTGCCGTATTGTCGTGAAAGAAAGTGGTATATGGGAAAGCAACAACTAAATTAAATAATGGTTCACAACAACCTAGGTCTTTTATGCGACGGTTCACTTTCGACAACCAAATCATTGAACGACGCAAGCGAAAAACGTTTCATTTCTTAAACCTACTGAATAGTGGGTTATATCCAGGAGGTTTAAACCCGCTTACCCTTAGAACGTTATACCACGCAGTGGTTATACCTTTATCACTTTACGGATATGAATTTTGGAATACATGCATGCAAACGGATATTAAAGGACTTGAGGTAGCGCACAGGCGTTGCGTTTAACCCATTGTAGTGTCAAACCCGGCTCGAGGCCGATTACTTGGATTAAAATAACCATAAACAAAACAACACGACACACCATTGAAGGTTCCACAATCTAATAAGCGCCCTCTAAACATGTGCATATCAGGGGATGCCACTCTAACAATAATCCTTGTAATAGGTATAACAGAATTACTTCCCTTAGACCATTGAATACTCATAACATGATACGATACTACACCCATGTAGTCATTGTAAATGTCTACCAGCACTGACTTTTCACACGCAGTGTTAGATGTTAAGTCACTCGAAACAGATGTTGACGCAAGAAAGCTTTAATGTTTTGGATAGCTGTGTAATCTTCCTTGTAGATGTATGTAGACACTTGGCCAAATACGTATTCCTGAATAGACTGATGCGATTCCTTAACAATGATTATGAATGCCAATGATTTATCAGTGCTTTATTTGGATAACCTCATAGTAACAATCTAAATGAGTATCTTAATATGAACTTCAGCAGTGAGACCTTGATTCAAAGATGCAGTGGAAGAGCATTCTCCGGCAACACGTGACAAATGCGACCAGAGAAGCCAGGTTCTCGATAATATGCATGCACAGACCTGGGTTCGTATTCCTGAAGAATCTTAAGTTAAATGTTATTCTTATCCTTAAATTGGGAAATTTTCGTAAGTGTTTCATTTCATATTGCAATAGATTGGCATCAAGATATACATTTAAATAACATCATTATGCCAATGTTATTTTAGGAATACCCCAAAAACATGTGTTTCCTTATTTAGTAAAGAAATACAAAACATTGTAATTTTGAACTTAAGTGAAATTATTTAAGAAATGACTTAAGATGTTTCTGGAATACCACCCCTGGAATATTCAAGATAATGCCGAAGAACGGTAACCAATATGTATCTTGGGCAATCTCGGAATCCCATCCAGAGTGCTGCCCAGAGAAAAATCCGTAATTAGAGCGGTAGTATCAAGTTTATACGCGGTACAGTGTCACAGGTGCTTAACATGGTGTGCCAATATCGCAGAACGCTTACTTCCTTATGCCCGTGTAGTAATCCCAAAATTGCACTCATGATTGCACTCGCCATTCAAATGTGACGGGTAGACTTCTCATTACTTATGGTGAAACTTTCCGCTTGAACAACAAGCAGGCCTATACGTGTACAAGTGTTCCTCACGTAGGCGCGTCAAACTTTGCAACGCTGAAAACCCTGTATCGTGGGTTAAAGGAATGCGCTTAAAATATAACAAACTTGCTCTGTCACCGAGATCATAAATACTAAAGAGAATGTATTAAAGAATTTCATTTTCGGAACTTGATTACCAGTCTGTTTCTTATGTTAAGATCAATACGCTAACACTTCATTAACAGTAAACATAAGTTATTCTAGAATTTCGTTTTCGTACATAGAATACCAGACTGTTTTCGCATATGATATTATATATTCAATGTTTTTACCATATGAATACTGTTTTCATTGACCTCTATGAGATTTATTTCCATAAACAATATCAATTCGATTTAATTGTATGCCTATGAATAATATTTCAAACACATGTGTACATAAGTTTACTTTTGTATAATGTCGATTTTAACATCGTTTGTTCGCTGACGAAGAGTAATAAATAAATTATATTAAACTATGTATACATATTATGCTTATGGTTTCTGATAACTATTGTAAACCTGTATCTGATTATTTATTCAGCTCGTCTTGTATTTGGAGTAGATAACGTTATGTAGGTTAACTAGGAGTATGGGGAGACCACTGTGAGGGATGATAGAAAACTTTCACAAGAGTTTGCACTCCTTGTAAATTAACAGAAAACAGCTCCGCTTTGAACCTGTCACAATATGTGATTAATTTGCCAACTTGTGTCAAGGCGTGTTACAACAAATTAAACAAAGCTCGATGAATGTTTCAAGATAAATGCACATGTAAATACCTTGAACGGAACAAGAGCGCTTTAAAACATATCGATACTAATAATAATGATACTTATACGAATAATATTAATATAAATAACAATAATATAAATTATATTACCAACAAATAATAATAATAATAATATTATTATTATTATTATTATTAATACTACTACTACTACTACTAATAATAATAATAATATTATTATTATTATTATTATTATTTATAATAATAATAATAAGAAGAAGAAGAAGAAGAATAGGAATAATACAACTAATAATAATAATAATACGACTTATAATAATAATAATAATTCGAGCATAACGTTGAATTATTTATGAATGAAATGTTTCGTTTTTCTGACGGCATACTTTTAAGCTTCCTACCCACAGCCAGTACATAAGCTGCAATAGTTTAATTGAGTAAATATACATTTGTGATCACGGCCGCCTAAGGATAATAAATCATTTAGAAGCGTTTTTCATTTATTAAAACTGATGTGAACTCATGATCGATCCACTGCTCGCACAGCATCTTCTTTCATAAAACGTCATCCCCAATCACTGCGGTCAAAGTTTTTAATTTCTTCTCGTATATAGATTATCGTAATTTTCGATGGCCTGTAATTTTACAAATTTTACCCAATAATAGTTCCTTTTGCTGATGGCGCTCTTCTGTATTATACCAGCTTTCAATCACCTGTCCTGCTCGTTATGGGCCTGTATGTAGCATCTTTCTGTAGGGCAGTCATCCATGCTCTTACATGCTGTTTGAATACTGCCTGTATCATGTTTTGGATATCCATGATAAGTACAGGGAGCTTTATTTTCTTTTCAAGTGGCATACATTATCATAATAAAAACATCAATTGGTTGACTCAGTTATTTAATAATTGCGTTGGTGTGAACGACATTCTCTTATAATAATACCCAATTGAAACAGCGAATATCATGTTTGCACCTGTCTATTACAGATCGTGATAAACTATTAAACATTACCATCCTTAACACCTTAAATTATGTATTGCTTCCATATTATCTACTAACTTTAAAGCACGCTGATTATCTTTTATCATTTAATGAAGAAGCCCAATATACAGTTTTAAGTATGAATACTAATAGGCACACTTTTCAGTCATATGCAATTAAACTATAAAGTGGGAAACAGAGTTTGCATATAGCCGTGCTATGCTAATGTTACCAACGTAAGGGTTACAACAAAAGGTACCAAACTCTTATTGAGTTTTAATCCAGTAGCTAGTCAATTGTCTTCAAACCTGTCTTCAAACCTGCACAATACAAATTAATTGTGTGTGTTTATTTGTTCTGTCCGTCTTAATTGCATGTTTACTTGTGTAATATGGTTGTTCATCATCGCGTTGGTTAATGAGTAATTGATCATCGTGTTGATTAATGATTAAAATGGTTCAAGTACATTTTTGGACACGGTCGTTTGTTCCGTTATGTAATAAGTAATTATAATACATACATAACACATTTAAAAAAACAGTCTGAACATAACCGAATTCTCGAATGACATGCTGGAGTTCAATGCATGTGCCAAACAATAAATTAAAAACTTTTGGAAACATAATCACAACCTATTGTATCATTAAAAAACTATGATTTGATGTTATGTACAGTTGTGTTTAACATGAGTCTAAACAATTTACTTTCGTTGAAACGCTGTTATTTCTCAATTTTCGTAACAGTGAACCATGATGTGTTTAAAACCACTGTTATCGTCTGACAAACCACCGGGAAAGCTTTAGAGTAGAACCTTAGTCGCGCGTGTTGTTTTGTTATTCTTACTTGAACCGTTCATACTCTGTATAAAGTTGTGAAGTCAAGACATCGATCGACATACTTCAGCATTTTACAAAACTCTACATGAATCCCTTTCTATGCAATATAGTTAATCCACATTAATACATTCGTTATCACTTTATATATGTTAATATTAAGATCATACACACATGAATAAGCCCAATAATATTACACCTTTTAATGCATCGTATCGGTGAAAACCATGCTTAATGAAACTACATAATATTATCATTAGCGCCTCAATTGATCACATGTTCAGTCAGGACTTCGTATTGGTATAGGATTGTTTTAATAATTATTTTTAGAGACATTAACTATGTAAATAAGATGCATATTGACATATGTCGTATTGCAATTGCTGAAATGGTTACGTTGCTTCGATACTGGTATAAAATTAATAGGGTTTGTTTTTAACAGACATTTGTGTGCGTTTCCCTATATAACTTAAAAAGTACTATCTTTAAACATTTGTTTTTTGCGAACATAAAATGAAAACAATGTCTACTTGCGTGAATTCATAATAAAGGGTGACCAAAAACATAAATTACATTCATTTTGTTTCCACAACTACGCCATCACAATTGCAAAGTTTTGGGTCGATTACAACTTGCTTTGTTATTTTTTAATTTTTCATTGTGAATAGGAATATGCAAAATACCTGCAAAAATCGTCTCAATATCTTGTTTGCTGTTAAATTAACACACATAATATGACCGAATGTAGCGAAACTTATCCCAAATTAAATATTTAAATCAGAGAATATGATATAAATTATCAAAAACATATTCAAATAAAACTTACTTAAAATAGAACAAAACGGTTCGAATGGTTTATGATAGTATAACATATTATGATAGGTTGGGTAGGTGGAAAAAAAAACTCGTTTTTAACCCTGATGTGTTAAGTCAGATGATAATTCTCAGCATTTAAAAGTGACGCTAGATTGCAATTTCAAGAAATTGTCCAGCAATGGTAGGGTAAACAAAATGCATACCACAAATTAAAATTTGCATACATGTATGTTGTTAGTAGAGCTAATTACGCAACACATAATTCAAAACAATAACGTTAATTTTTAAGTAAAAGCGTTTAGATATTCAGCATATATGATCATAAGCCCCAGTTAAAAGACTATTACATGTTTTGCATAAGCCGAAACATTGTATTTGAAAATTGAAAAGCAGCTTTGTC